>NW_027527956.1:4306658-4361814 GCF_008692635.1 Crocuta crocuta
CTACCCCTACCCCCCCCCCAGCTTCCCCGCCTGTCTCTCTCTCCCTCTGCTTGTGACCTGGGCGTCTTAGCCCCTCAGTGGGTCCTGCTGCCCAGTCAGGGTCCAGCCACGTTGGGCACAGTTACCCCTTGGAGCCTAGAGATCTGTTTTCTACTCTGCCCTGTTTCCAGCCAGCCTTGGGAGGACGCTTGCCTTTGGTAAGGCGTAATCTCCTGGGGCTCCAATGTCATCATCTGTGAGTGGCAACAGCAATACACCAACTGAACACAGACTGACCCCAAAGACTAACATGACTCCCTGACAAGGTGACTTGCCGTGTGCAAAGCCATACCACAAATGTGAATTACTGTTTTTCCTTCACTCCTTAAATAAGTCTTAAAGTAGCCCTCTGATGCAAGGAACTCTGTAGAACTGGGGAACATGATCTTTTCTCTTGTTGTCAGGGTGCCCTGGCTCTTTCCTCCTGCAAGACAGGGCATGGAGGACGGTGAATGTCATGTGCAACTTGGAACGCCAGTCCCCAAAGCCTTCGGAAACTGGGGTAGTTTGAGGTCACTCAAGGGCCTTGCAGACAGCCCTCTAGCAAGTAAGGAGTTGGTGATGGATACGTTCCCTCCCAGGTCACATTGCTGGAAGCCAGACACGGGGACCACATACTGCAAGCAGCCCTTCTTCTCAGCGGAAACTCTGCCAAGTGCCGAGACTGGGAACTGGGCGACAATGGTACCAGGAAAGTCTGCAGCCATCAAGAATGCTGCCCTTGCCCGGGGCCTGTCCTGACTCATTGAGATGTCAGCAACTTACTCCGCATAATGCTTTTCAGACTGGGGGAGAACTCCCTGAGTGTCCACTATTTCCCAACTTCTGCCACGCTGAGGGCATTTGGAAGTCCCTGACATGTTCGTACACACTTGCCGTTGCTCGCTACTGGTATTAGATGAGGTGACTAAACCCTCTACTGAGTTCTGTAGAAAGACAAACTGTGGTTATTTAAGTGAAAGAGCTGGGGCCACAGGCATTTAGGAATCTGTGTGCTGTAGCCCTGAGTCTCTAGCTGCACATTCATCCCTGGGACACTTCTCCCACATGCTCTGCCCAGGTTTAAGAAGACCTGTACTCCGGAAGCTCCACAGCCTTTAAGTCTCTCACAGCTCAAGCCACTGTACTAATGTCAAGCAAGATGGGACTCGGAGCTCTGGAAACATTCCAGCCTCAGTCCCTGAAGGTCAGTCCTACCTCTGATCCCCAAAAAATAGCAACTAAAGTTTTGCACATTGTTTTTTTGAAATTGTAACATGCACACTTCTTTTGAAATGAAATTCTGGGGGCGCCTGGGTGGCTCAGTCGGTTAAGCGTCCAACGTCGGCTCGGGTCATGATCGCACGGTTTGTGGGTTCAAGCCCCACATCGGGCTCTGTGCTGACAGCTAGCCTAGAGCCTGGAGCCTGTTTCGGATTCTGCATGTGTGTCTCTCTCTGACCCTCCCCTGCTCTCTCTCTCTCTCTCTCATAAATAAATAAAACATTAAAAAAAAAAAGAAATGAAATTCTGGGGTCAACCTTATAAGATTATAAAATTATTCTCCTTCAAACATCTCCCACGTAGTTAAATTAATGCCAACAAATCTCAGAACATACTCTATGAAACCAGCTGCTTTCACATCATCGAACTACACGTAGGACCACAGTGTCCACATTGCTTTACATGTTCATCATTGGACTTGGATTATAAATCACTTAAGGTTGTCTTTAGTCTCTCCTCCTTTCAAACCCACAGGTAAGACTGAGCTTAATTTTGCATTTCATCCCAGCATCTGGTGTTTTGTTTTATTCTGTTTTTATGCATCATTCTATTGTAAAGTATGGGAAGATATGGTAAAATACAAAACAACTAGATGCTTACGAATGACTACAGTATGGTATCTGATCCTTGAAATGGTGGGTGATGATGATATGATGATGATTGTAGCTTGCAGTTTACAAAAATCCATGGGGGCAAATGCGTCTATTGTAAAAATACAATCAGAGCAGAGTAGAGTTTCAGTAGAGAAACTCTAATATATATAAGTGAACCATCATCTATTGCATCAATTGCAACTAATTAAAACCACTTCATTAAGTATGTTGTCATTTATAGAAAATACAGAAATTTTGATTTTTGGTAGCAAAGAGCTGTAAGTGAGGTCGTAAGTGTTTGCTCTGCGTGTTCACACTGTAAGTCACTGCAAAACATCATAAGCCATGTCATTGGTATTCCTGGTAATAAAAACCAGGAAACCAGGATTTACTGAATAGCTCCTGGTTGTAAGGTGCAGGGTTATGCTCTCTAAGGAGTGTGATGATGAACAAGGTATAAGCTTTGCCCTTGACACCATTCAAGACTGAAAGATGAAAGATAGGGGCGCCTGGGTGGCTTAGTTGAGCCTGGAGCCTCTTTCAGTCTGTGAGTCCCTCTCTCTCAGACCCTCCCCCGCTCACGCTGTCTCTCTCTCCTAGAAAAAAAAAAAAAAAAAAAAAAAAAGGCAGGAAGAAGGAGAGCACTGATGAGAGAAACAGCCATTGTATTCAGAATGACAGGAAGGGATAAATGAAATCTGACTCTGGTGAAGTCAGATGATGTTTCAGATGAGGAGAGGACTTCCTGTCATGGAAGAAGGGAGAGAGAAGCTGCTGGCAGAGGGGTAGCTCATGCAACGCTTGGGGGTGTCTGCGGAGAAATAGAAAGTCAGCTTTGCTGGAGTTGAGATCAGACATGTGCGAGAAGGGAGACTATAAGGCTTCAGTTACACAAGACAAATAAGCTCTTGAGATGTGTGCAACACAGCCCTTACCGTTAACCGCGCCGCACCGTGCGCTTGAAAACTTAATAGAGTACAGGCACCTGAGTGGCTCAGTTGGTTGAGCATCCGACTCTCAGTTTTGGTTCATGTCATGATCTTGTGATTTCGTAAGTTCTAGCCTCACCTGCATCAGGCTCTGTGTGGACAGTGTGGAGTCTGCTTGGGATTCTCTCTCTCTCCTTTCTCTGCCCCTCCCTTGCTCTCACTGTCTCTGTCTCTCTCTCCAAATAAATACATAAACTGCAAAAAAATAAAATTTTTAAAAACTTAAAAAATTTTAATAGAGTAAATCTCATATCAAGAGTTGTTAGCACACTGCAGCATTATTTACAATAGCCAAATTATGGTGACAGCTCAGGTGTCCACGGATGGATGAATGGACAAAGAAGACGTGGTGTACATATACAATGGAATATCACTCAGCAGTAAAAATGAATGAAATCTTGCCATTTGCAACAACATGGATGGAGCTAGACTGTATTATGCTAAGCAAAATAAGTCAGTCAGAGAAAGACAGATACCATACGATATCACTCATATGTGGAATTTAAGAAACAAAGCAAATGAACAAAGGGGAAAAAAGAGAAACAAACCAAGAAACAGATTCTTAGCTATAGAGAACAAACTCATGGTCACCAGAGGGGAGGTGGGCAGGAGATGGGGGAAATAGTTAAAGGGGATTCAGAGGCACTTTTGATGAGCACCGTGTGATGTATAGAATTTCTGAATCCCTATATTGTACACCTGAAACTAATGTAACACTGTTAACTATACTGGAGTTAAAGTTAAAAACTTAATAAGAAAACAGAGTTTTCATACAAAAAAGAAAGGGACATAAAGAAACTTTTGGAGGTGAAGGACAAATCTGTTACCTTGATTGTAGCAATCGTTTCATGGTTCATGTATACGTACAAACTCATCAAACAGCGTATGTTAAATACGCGCAATTTTTTGTATATTGACTATATCTCTTTGCTTAAAAAAAAGTAAAGAAAAACCCATGCCAGTTGCATCAGTCAGTTTGTCTCCTGACACAAGGCATGATTTGCTTAGTCGCTGTATCTTCCTAAGATGTTTCTAGTCTTAATACATGTGAAAAACCAGAATGATGCAACGTTAAGTGACAGGAAAAAAATAATTAAGGCTAATTTTAATTAGGTTAAAGCTTCGTGTTCTGGGACATAAAGGAATGTCTTCTTTTAACTATGAAAAGAGAAACACAAATTTGCTCACAGGAAAGCAGACAATTGTCACTTACTGAGGAAATATTTAAAACCCCATTGACAGGGGCCCAGCTGGGCCACCTGCCTATACACATATCTCCACACCCCGGGCAGAGGGGGCTCCGGATGCAGTGGTGTCTGCCTCTGTGATCCATCCTCATGTGTAAACCTTCCGTGTGAATTCGGGCAGTTCTCTTCAGGAAAGAAGTCCTCTGTGTTGGGGTGAGCCCATATCAGTGGGGAACGGATCAGAGAAAACCCTCTGCCTGCACGACGTTTTACTGGGTCTGGTCTTGCTCTTCCCACCCCCCATACAGTGGCAAAAATAGACAAAGCAAAACAGGAAACAAAGAAAGAGCTCCTGTAGAGTGGGAACAGGCCCCAGCCTGCCCTTCCGGGTGGCTTTGTTGCCGGGGATTGCCGGGATCAGCAGTATAGTCGCCCGCCCCGTCCTGTCTTCTCTGCAGGGCACATGTGTGTTAGTCTCGGCGTGTCTCTCAGGCTGGCCATCTGCCCTCGGCGACAGGATGCTGAGGGTTATGGCTCACGGTTTAAGCCTCAATGTGTTCTTCACTTATTTTGCTTTTCCTTTAGTCCTTTCCGTTTTTTCTAGGAGGAGGGTTTGAATGTCTGCTCTTGGTGTCCACTTTTTCCAGAACACAGTGCGATTCTGACCAGTCCTGTGTCTTGGGTTCTGCCGTGGCCAGCCCCTGTCCTGAGGACTCGCCAGTGGAGAAGGTGTAAATAGGACAGGTGGCTGGTTTCCAGGGCTCTAGAAAACATGCCTTCCAAGACCTGCATCTTTGACATGAGCTGTCCCTCATGTGCCAGGTGACACCCCAGAGACACACACTGGGTTATTTTCATAACACGGGACGTGGATTTGCATGGAGTCATCTCATTCATGTCCCGAGAACGGAGTGACAGCCCCCATAGCAGCCGAGTGGCCAACCCGAGAGGAGCCTTCCCAGGAGCCCCTCTCTCACCCCCCACATTTCCTTTACCTAAAAGTCAATGCTTAATGCTGGGATGGAAAGACAGAACACATTATACACACTGTTAGAACAAAGAAACGATTGAAAAGAATCCTATAATTTTAAACCAGGATACGAGAAGAGAAACCCAATGTGTACTTGCAGACATTCCAAGTTACTACTGTATTTAGGAGCTAGGGGTAAGGATTTATGGTGATTGTTTTCTTTGAAACCAGTGGGTAGAAACTCAACATCTGCACACCAGAATTTCCCTCCACAACTTTCTAAGAATAACACACCTCAAGCTCCATGAACCTCGATTTATCACACCAGCATAAGAGCCCCCTCAGTGCACAGGGTTTTTCAAGGAGGAGGCTGGCAGTGAACACAGCACACCTCACTGAACACAGTCAGGAGGATTTCTGACTCCACTGATTCTTGGCCCCTCCATGCTATTTGTTCCGTGGCTAATGACACCAGAGTCTGGACGGAAGACAACCTGATCCGACCATCTCTGACAAGGTTCATCTCCAGCTTGGCAAACGCACAGGAGAGCAAACAAAAAGGGAAGTGGATGAGATGGGGTCTCCAGAATGAAGAACAAGTGGGTGCAGGTTCAGTAAGATGAATGATGGAGTAGATGTCTCCAACCGCAGGTCAGGGAAAAGGGGTCGATTCTAATTAACTTATCTGACATCTATCCAAGAGACAAATTTGCTGTAGTTCAGACCCATGGAGCCATTTTGTGGGGAGGAAGATGATAGCGTTCAGGGACATGAGGGACATGAGGGACACAAGGAACATGCCCAAGGGGCTTTCTCAGCCCCGTCGTGCAGCACTCCTGTGGATGGCCTTCCACATTTTGACTTTACGGAGCAGATTTGCTGAGAAGTATTGTGTCTTGATCTTGTCCTTTGGGGGTGGAGATGAGTGCAATTGTGATAAAAGGACTAAAATTGTGATACCCATCCCCCCACCACCAGCAGAGTCTTCTGGAACAGGACCTGTGGGTCCTCCCTCCCTGTGGAGACTGGCAGGCACTGAGAGAAGCCACAGCCACAGTGCTGGGCACTGGGAGAGCACAGAGGGCCTGGAGCCTGGGCCCATCAGCCTCCAGCATCATTATTTTGTGTAACTGTGCTAACTCACATGACTAGTTTTAAAATGATGTTTAGGGGTGCCTGGGTGGCTCAGTCAGTTAAGTGTCCAACTCTTGATTTTGGCTCAAGTCATGATCTCACCGTTCATGAGTTCGAGCCCCACATTGGGCTCTGTGCTGACAGTGTGGAGCCTGCTTTGGATTCTCTCCCTATGTTCCTATCCCCGCTCATGCATGCACACACACTCTCTATTTCTAAAATAAAATTTTTAAAAAATGCTGTTTAACTTTTTCTTAAATACTGTTAAAATACTGTTCAACTTTCTTAAAGCATAAGGTGAATACATACAGAAATATTATTCATCCCTAACGAAGAAGGGGATCCTGCTACATCCACAGCATGGGTGACTTTGGAGGACATTTTGTTCAGTGACATAAGCGCATCCCAGAAGGACAAGTACTGCACACATTCACTCGTGTGAGGCCACAAAACAGACACAGAGCATCACGGAGTGCACTGGTGGTCACCAGGGACTGGGAGACAGAAACCAGAGGTTGCTAATCGATAGGCATAAAGCCTCATAGACAAGATGGAGATGAATACGTTCCAGAGATGTGCTGTATGACACAGTGCCTGATGCTTAACAACACTTGCTCATACACTTCTCACTTTATGAAGAGTAGATCTTAAGTTGTATTCTTACAACAGTAAAATAAAATGAGATACAAATGTGAGCTGTTACCACACTAGTGAATGAATTGACAGAAACCCTGTGGCAAGTTGTCTCCCCCACGATTCTTAGGTGGGAGTCCCACAGCCTTTGACCCCTGAGCTTCACGGGCGCCATTACCAATTTGGTCCTACCCATGCTTTCAGCATCAACCGTCTATAGTTAGGGGCCCCTCTCACAAATAAAGGGGACACTCTTTAGGGTCAGCTTCATAGGAAGTCAGGGCAAAAACGACCTGGTAGATACTGTCCACAGAATGAAAACAGCTTCTGCTCCTGGCCTGCCCACCCTTAGCCAACCCCTTCTCTTCAAGGCACAGAACACATTGGGTCTTAGCCCCTATGACTTGCCCAAAGCCACCAGACATTAGGTTAGAATCTATCTGGTAATGACTGTTCTTTTGTCCTTTGTTTTCCTCTCTATGGGGAATTAGTGCTCCCACGAGAGAAATGTCTTTGTTTCGACCCTGCAGAGATGTTCTAACTAACTAATCTTCTTGACGATAAGTCACTCAGATTTCTCACATCTTGTAATTCCTCGAGCCCTTTCCCTTCCTCTTACCACAACACGGCCAAGTGCATAATACATGAGCAGTTCGTCTGTGCGGAGGGCTGATGATTGCATTCAAGAGACAGTCTCCAGAGGATATTAAGTTAGTGGATTTTCATGTGTGAATTCTGCGTGCATGAACAGGATAGTGGGGGAGGAGGGAAACTGCATGGCCCAGAGCCAGGCTAAGACTGAAGAGACTCAACCTACAGTATGTAGTTTTTCTAACAAGGCTTTTAAGTATCCACTACACAAAAGAAATACAGGTATAAAGGATGGTGTCACAAAGTACACATTAAATGTTGGCTGTTGTTGTCTTTATCAGGTCTGGAAGACAAAAATAGAAAGAGGACAGGGGGTCTCTACATTCGTAGGAATGAATGTAGAACTCTGGCTCCAAGGTCACCCAGAATGGGAGCCCAGGACACTGATACTCATGGCTCATCAAAGCTCACCTGCAGCCAAACACCCCTCCAGCCTACTAAGCTGCAAAGGTAGGAAAATTAAATGTGTTCCCTATCGATTTGGCTGGAAAAAATTCCATGTCATGGAAGTGGGATTTATATTTTGATCTTCAGAGATAGCCTATAACTCTTAATGGCTTGTTTTCTGAGGGAACGTGTACTTTTCTGTCGCTCCATCCCCGGGAGCCCAAGATCCTGGTCCCACCCCGGACCCTCCTGTTCAAAAATGATTCCACGTGGTTTGCAGTAAAAAATTCAAATAGTAGGAACAAAAACAGAACAACAACAACAAAATGGGCCAAGTTAAAAAAGTAAGTGAAAGAAAACTATGCTAGAAATCGCACATTGAAAGAAATCACTGTAGGGGAAAATAAACTTTTAATTCCAAATTGGCAGATGGTCAGAACCAAAAAGGAAACATTGTTTCCATGCAAATTATTGTCTGGTAAGAAAAAGCAAGCAATTCGTGGAAAGACATACATGTTACGTCTTTTTCATTATTTTGTTTAGCACATATTTAGTGAATGCCTACTACGTGATAGGCCGTGTTCTAGAAGCTACCGCTCTAAAATATAGGAGGTCCTTATGTTCACAGCACTAGCTGGCGGGCAGGGGAGGGGGAATCTGAGGTAAAATTCCAACCAGATGTGCCAGTGAGCAGAGCTGTGTGACCCCAGACAAGTTACCCAATCTCTCATTGCCCCCACTGCCTGTTGGTAGAACAGGTATAGCAAGATCTACTCTCCAGCAGATTTCAAGAAATGAAATAGAATGAAATGAGGATTTGAAGAAATGAAATAAAAAGGCACCTAATACAATGCTTAGAACACAGTAAACATGCTTTATTTTTCCTTCCTTCCTTCTCTTCCTCCCTCCCTCCCTTCCCCTCTCTCTCCTTCCTTCCTTCCTTCCTTCCTTCCTTCCTTCTTTCTTTCTTTCTTTCTTTCTTTCTTTCTTTCTTTCTTTCTTTCTTTCTTTCTTTCTTTCTTTCAATATAATTTATTGTTAGGTTGGCTAACATACAGTGTATACAGTGCACTCTTGGCTTTAGGGGTAGATTCCCATGATTCATTGCTCACATACAACACCCAGTGCTCATTTCAACAAGTGTCCTCCTCAGTGACCATCACCCATTTCCCCCCTCTCCCCCACCCCGCCATCCACCCTCAGTTTGTTCTCTGTATTTTAGAGTGTCTTATGGCTTGCCTCCTTCCCTCTCTGTAACTATTTCCCCCTCTCCCTTCCTCCATGGTCTTCTGTTAAGTTCTCAAGATCCACATATGAGAAAAAACATATGGTATCTGTCTTTCTCTGATTGACTTATTTCACTTAGCATAATACCCTACAGTTCTATCCACTTTGCTGCAAACGGCAGGATTTCATTCTTTCTCATTGCCAAGTAGTATTCCATTGTATATATCCATTCATCAGTTGATGGACATTTAGGCTCTTTCTGTAATTTGGCTATTGTTGAAAGAGGTTCTATGAACATTGGGGTACAGGCACCTAGTACAGTGCTTAGAACACAGTAAGCACACTTTAATTAGTTGCCCTTTATTTAGGCACTTCCACTATTGTTGCTCTTAGCAGCCATTCACCATTTTAACAGGAAAGAATATTCTAGAAGATACCTGGGAGCAAGTTTTGACAAGGGAAGAAAATAGAACATAGTCCAGAATAGCAACAAATTTATCTCTTCACACTTTTGACTAAAGCCACTTCCTTGTTTACTAAGCAGCCACAGGCTTCTCTTCCTGGTTCTAGTGAACACTGGAAACCAAACAGGGACTCCCTTTTTCCTGGGTTTGTCTAAAATGCCTGCTACATGCAAGCAACAGTCTTGACCTCTGACCTCCCAGAACTCTCTAGCTGAAGCCCCACATGCAATGGTGATCCACTGATGAGTACATTAAACTATAAGTTACTTGGTGGGTGGTAACAGGGAAAAGTAAGTCCCTCTTTCCCATGATTTATGGTTTGAGTGACACCAGTTACCCACAGAGCAACCATCCCTGTGCATAAGAGCAGCTTTCCATCCATATTCACAGACCCCTCTTTCTCATTGCACAGACAAGAGGAAGATTCTCCAGCCAGACATAGTATCTTTGGCTCCCCATAATGCACACTGTCATTTTGGTTTTGAAGTGGAAAATAGTGCCCTCAGTCATAGTACTTGGATAACACCCCTTTATAGTGAAGCTAGAAATGCCCCCAAACAGTAACACTGTTAGAGCAAAGCTGGACTTTGAACAGGGTGAATGGGTGCACTGGGTTTAGATAACTTTGTGTTCCTTTCTTACCTAAGTCCTTTGTTAAGGTCACATCAACCACAGCCTCTTCGGGGAGTAGGGACCAGATCCACCCTGAGCCGTGGGCGAGCCATCTCAGCAGCTGGGCCAGCGACCAGCTGGACCCAGATCCTCCCCGCAAAATATGCAGAGTTTATTCACTGGCTCTTTCACTCCGCCAATAAATCTGGGAGGGCCAGGATAAACCAAAACAGCTATCCTTGCCTTAAGAAGGGTCCTTAAAACCTCTCAGAGCTTCAAGAATGGAGATGGACAACAGGATGGCACCCGGCAATCATTTACCTCTTGCTCTCTGAAGCAGCCCTTCCCAATGTCACCCACTCCCCCCACTGTTTCAGAGCACGTGTAGTACTTGTTCTGTTAAGTACTCGTGACATCACATTGTAATTATTTACTACGTTCTTATGTCCTTAAACCACTGCAGGGAGGAATAAAAGATGAATCCTAATGTACCAAGTGCTCCATGCAAAGCTCATCATGTAACTCGTTCCTAGGAGAGTATGTGGCTGCGTGTCTAGGAATGGTTCCAGGTCTAGTTCTTGGACCCACTTCCTACCGGCCTCAAAATTTAACTTGTTATAGGGTCACTTTAAACACCTATTCTTTAAAATCATATTCAGTAGGGGCACCTGGGTGGCTCAGTCAATTTAGCATCTTGATTTCAGCTTATCATGATGTCACGGTGTGAGATTGAGCCCTGAGTCAGGCTCTGCACTGACGGCAGTGCAGCCTGCTTAGGATTCTCTCTTTCTCTCTCCCAATAAGTAAACTTTAAAAATAAAATAAAATATAAAAAATAAAATAAAATAAAATAAAAAATTCTTAAAAAAATAAAATAAAATAAAATTAAAAAAAAATCATATTCTATAAAATCATTTGAGTGACTTCCAAAAATTAGCTGGAATTTATAATCATGATTGGTGTTAATACCTAAAGAGTAATTTACTCTCTAAAGTTTTTTGTAAGCAATTAACTTCAACTTTTCATTTTCCCAGTCATTTTCCTTTTCCTAAACTTTCACTAATTTCATTGGTGCCATATGTTTCTCCTAAATCAACAGGACTCTGAGAACTAATGAATACAAGTTCATTGCATGGGACCACGCCTGTGTCCTACCTCCCAGGACCATAGCCCACCTTTGCAGCCATAGCTGCTGTAAGTGGCTTCATGCAGGTTTGCACCGAGGACAGTGACAGCACCTCACCCCAGCTGCCCCTGCCCGCATCTCGCTTCCTGAAAGTGTAAGGTTTGCTGGGAACCCGCTTTTAACCAATGGCAAAGTGGAGCCAGCAAAAAAATCTAGATCCTGTTTCTAGATTTCAGGCAGATTCAATCTGAGGCATGTCCTACAAGGCTCCTGGGATGAGTCTAGCTCTAGTTGTTCATAGCAGTGACCAACCTGGGAAAACACACTTGGATTGGCTTCCCTATATGCCCCTTTCTCCTACTGAATCCCTGCTTCTGCTCCCAGGAACCACTTCCCACAGGATGCCACCTGTATGCCCACCTAGCTCTCCTTCCCATGGAGAGCCAGGGCCAAGAATTTCAGGAAGTGTGACCGAATCTCACCAGTGCTTTCCTTTTATTTAACAACTTCAAAGCAGGTTTTCAATGAAAGTCCACTATAAATATCCTTCAGGCAATCTCTCAAGCATTTTCCCCCTAATCTTCCTCAAACATCTGAAGTTCCAAAGTAAATTATTTATGAGAAAGGGGAAAAAAAACTACATTGCCATAAATAAGTAAGAAAGTTGAGGGCTAAGAGATAAAATATGTTTAGTAGATGATACAAGCAGCAGATCTGGCAATTTAGTGTTGGAGAAATAAAGGAAGTTGAAATTAAAAATATATATATAAAGGCCTTTCAATGACCCTCAGGTCTGATTCCTGTCTAGTAGGGGAAGGGAGAAAGGTGCACTTTCTTTCTGCATTTTCAGCACTTTCCTGCTACATTTCTCATGGCTCAGCATAGAATAAATGCTCTGCTGTTCTGTCTGCTGCACCGGCACTTGGAAGAGCCCCGTGAGCTTGCATAAACTCTTCTTACTGACAATGACCTAAGCCACTTAATATCGCTCAGTGCATTTTCTAACAAAAATACTGACGTTGTTCTGTGTCTCCGAAACCATGCCTCCCAGAGAGAAGGAACTAAGGCACGGAGACAAAGAGAAAGCTGATACAGGGTCAAACGGGATATGCATGTTGGGCGATAGAGCCAACATTGAGAAATCAAGTCCGAATCCCAGAGCAGAATGAGAAATGAAGAGCAACACACGCTCTCACCTTAAGTACCTCTTAGTGGTTGAATGCCCACAATCATGCCCAGAAGGATGTGGATTCTTTCTGTTTTTTGGTTTTGTTTTGTTTTGAAGAAAGAAAGCTTCTTGCTGTATACATAAATTGAACAGAATCATGATAAAGTTTCTTTTAGCAATACATAAAGTGCAAATAAGTAACAGTCACCTAAAAAGCCACTCTCCCAAAAGAACCACCAATAATATCTGGTGAACGTATTTCAAACATTTTTCTATAAACGCACACACACACGGCCACAAATGGAATTGTATCATACATGATGATTTTACTTGTATGACTCCTTCCCACCACATTCAGTTGTTTATATCTTGAAGAAAAGATAGAATATGCTTTGCACATGTTTTTCTAAGCCACTGTCTGTGTTTTTTATGTGGGATCTTTATTTTACAGCTTCTGAATTTCTTATCTTCCTTAGAAAGGTATCCTCAATTCCTAGTCATCTAAACCACCTTTTTAAGATTTAAGTGTTTTTCTTTCATTTACTTTTTGAATTCATCTGAAATTTTGTGTGTTTTTTTGTGTATGAGCTGAGTCTAATTTTATTTTCTTCTGGATAAATTTCCATTTGTGCTAGCAACATTTATTAAAGAAATATATAACAATTGAATTTAAATACTAAGTTTATCACAAATATAATTTCCATATAGCTGAGATCTTTTTATGACTCTCTTTTATTTTATAAGTAGCTTTACTAAGGTTTATTAATTTACTGATCTTTTATTAAGGTAAGACTATGAATTATCTTTTGATATCTGGCATTATTTTCTTGCTCATTCTCAGATATTTATCTTCTATAGTGAGTTTTTATCTAATTGATCTAAGTTGTCTTTCTAATTAGGGTTTAGTTGTCTATAATATATAAATTTTAGTAAAATGTATTAATGATTTTCAGTAATTAAACATTTACATCCATGGTCAGGTATGTCTTCATACTCATTGAAAAAAAACACTTTTCAATCCCCCCAAAAACTTTTATAATAATTTTCAGTACAATTCTCTATTAAAGTCATTCCTGAATATTTTATAGCTTTGTTGTTATAGTGAATTAAATGATTCGCATTTCTGTGTTCAGCTGGTAATTGCTGAACAATTAAGAAGCCATTGATTTTTATATGTTATTTTTATATTTATCTTTTAAGGTCAAGCCTTCTGGGTTTCTTTATATAAAATCATATTTCCAGGCAAAGGAGATAGTTTGCTTTTTCTTCCATTATTCAAGAAGCAGAAGTGACCCTGATACTCATTTTAGGGTGTCTCATGTTGCCAGCAAGCCAAGTTGTACTCAAACTCAGCTGTGACCTTCTCCCCGTGGCTGAAGGTCCCTGTAATGCCTCATGGCCAGCAAGGTGCACGCCTTCACCAAGACCTGTGGTTCAGGGCAACTGCTCTCCCAGAAACCACTGGGAAGGCCTATCACCGCACACCCAGCCTGCTTGGTTTCAGTCTTTGTGACCTTCCACAGAAGAAGCTCCTTTCTCACGCTCATCCTCCAGGAAGAGAGATTGACGAGAGGAGCAGCATCCTTGGGGGATGGAACACAGGCCATGTGCAGAGATGCCAGGGCCCATCTTGGCTTTCAGGGATGACAAACTGGGCTCCCCTAACCCCCGCTGTTCTCTTGTAAACTCTGGTCTTTGAGTTTTCCCTTTTATCGGTAAAACCTAGTCCTTAACCAGTACCCTGTGACATTGTGGAATTCACCCTGACCTCCTCCCTGGCAGGAGGCAGCCCAGGCAGGATCCTTCTGCGAGGATGCTTCATTTTCCAAACTGCCCAGCAATTATTTCATTTTTTTTTCCTCCTGTGAAATTTAGTAGAATCTGCAAAACATTTGAGTGATTTTGTTTTCACTGATTCATTAATTTCACCTATTAATTAAAAAGTGAGGAGCGCCTGGGTGTCTCAGTCGGTTGAGCATCCGACTTCGGCTCAGGTCATGATCTCACGGTTCGTGGGTTTGAGCCCCGCGTCGGGCTCTGTGCTGACAGCTCAGAGCCTGGAGCCTGTTTCAGATTCTGTGTCTCCCTCTCTCTCTGATCCTCCCCTGCTCATGCTGTCTCTCTCTCAGAAATAAATAAAAGACATTTTTGGGGCGCCTGGGTGGCTTAGTCGGTTAAGCTTCCGACTTTCGCTTAGGTCATGATCTCGTGGTTCGTGGGTTCGAGCCCCGCGTCGGGCTCTGTGCTGACTGCCAGCTCAGAGCCTGGAGCCTGTTTCAGTCTGTGACTCCCTCTCTCTCTGACCCTCCCTGCTCACGCTGTCTCTCTCTCTCTCTCCTAGAAATAAATAAAACATTAAAAAAAAAATTTAAAAAAAAACATTTTTAAAAAATTAAAAAATATTAAAAGTTAAAAATTTTTTAAAGTGAATAATTTGTTTCTGTTTAGAAATCTATGATTTTACATTTTAGTTACTGACAATAATTTCTGAGAAGAAATTTCAATAGATGGTAGGGATTTAGGCATACATTTGCTGTGATGAGCAACAGGTGACTCATGGAAAGGGCTGAATCACTATACTGTACACCTGAAACTAATATTAACACTGCATGTTAACTATACTGGAGTTAAAATAAAATTAAAAAAGAAAGAAAGAAAAAGGAAATTTCAATATATCTAAATAGTTTCTATTTATTTGTATCTTAGTGTTTTTATTTTATCAATACAACAAAAATAAACAAGTATTTTTACTGTTAATTATTAATATCAAATGTTTTTGATGCTGCTGGACAACACCATCCTGGTTTTCTTCTCTACTTTTTGATGTATTATGTTGATATATTTCCCAATATTGAGTTATCCTTGTTTTCCTTGAATAAACCCAACTTGGCCAGTATATTATTCTTTTTATTCTATTTGTTAACATTGTATTTAAAATGTTTATATCCCTATTCATAAGTGACATTGATCTATGTTATTTTTTTGTACCACCCGTATATGTTCGGTATTTAATTTTTAGAGGCTTCGGGAAGTGAGTTGAGATCTTCCCATCTTTACATATAATCCGGGTTAATGTAAATTACTTTGGGAATTATCTTTCCTTTAAGTGTTATATAGAACTTTGATATGAAACTGTTAAGTCAGCTTTTTTTAATAATAGATTTTCATCCTATTTCTAGTATCTTCTAAACTCTATTTGAATTTCCTATTTCATTCCAACTTTGACAATTTATTGTTTACTATAAATCATCAATGTCCTCTAGGTTTGCAAATTTGATGCCAACGAGTGCACATAGAAATGTCTTATAATTATTTTCATTTCTTCCGTTTCTCCTTCCTGTTTCTAAGCCTTATTTAATTTTAATCTTTTTCCTTAGAAGGCTTATGTATTTATAGGGCTTTTCAAACAATAAGATATTTTTCATTTATTTTTCTTTAGTACATATTTTCATATATATTTCAACTTCTATTTTTGCTAATCCTGTTTTCTGACTTCCTTTTCTTTGTTCTATTATAATTTCTCAAATGAGCATAAATTCCTATGTTCTTGGCCTCTACTCTTATTAATCAAGACAGCAAGGACCAATTGTCATTTATCCCAAATATTTTTGTGTGACATGTAATCTTTTTCATTCTTTTTTAGATTTCTCCATTGATCTCATATTATTTAAGAATATGTTTCATATTTTTGTTGTCAATTTATAATTTCATTTATTATTATCAAAGTATGTCCTGTGAAGTTTCTTGATTATTTTGCTAAGGTTTTCCTTGTGGCCAGTACATGACCAGTTTTTATTATTACCCTAAATATAAAGAAGAAGAAAACACTATATTCTTAATCCAGAGATAAAAATTACATATTTAAATTTGTTTATTACATTATTCAATTTATTTCTCCCTTTACTGATTTTTGACCTACTGAACATAATTATGAAAGAAGTACATTAAAATTTTGTATTTTCTTAAGAGAGAGAGAGATAGCAAGAGTCGGGGAGAGGCACAAAGGGAGAGAGAGAATCCCAAGCAGGCTCCACACTGAGCCCAGCACAGGGCTCAAACCCATGACCTGAGCCAAAATCAAGAGTCTGATGATCAACCAACTCAGCCACTCAGGCACCCCAAAATTTACTACTATTTAAATAAGATTCTTAAATCATTTCTAAATGTTTTTAAGTTTATTGATTCTGAGAGAGAGAGAAAGAGAGAGGGAAAGAGAGAGAGAGAGAGAATGAGTAGGGGAGGGGCAGATAGAAAGGGAAAGAGAGAATCCCAAACAGCCTGTGCTGTCAGTGCAGAGCCAAATGTGGGTTTAAACTCAAAAACTGTGAGATCATGACCTGAGCTAAAACCAAGAGTCGAATGCTTAACTGACTGAGCCACCCAGGAGCCTCTCATTATATTTCTTTTTAATGATTGGGTATCTTGTGATTGTGAAATGTCACTCTGTTACACTATTTTTAATTTTTATTCCTAGGTTTCGCCTTGCCTAATACTATTGTCATTCTTGCTCTCCTTCTGTTTCCATTGTTTTCCAAGAACTATTTTCCCACCCTTTTATTTCTAATTTTGGCTTTATTCCTTCCATCCTGCATTAATTTCATTTTATGGTTTTCCCTTTTTGTTTTTCTTCTGTCACAGGTTTGTTCAGGTAAACACTCATGTCCCTACTGTTTATTGTTTATGTAGAAGGTCCTCCTGTCCTCTGACACGTTCCTAGTAGTGACCACTCATAAGACTCATGATCAAACACACATTCATTTCTTTCATCAGCCATCAGGGATTCCCCTTCATGAGACATTCTATTCTCTCCTCCTCCTCCTCCTTCATCTTCATCTTCCCCTTCTCCTGGGGCTGTATCACAGGAAATCTTTGGGATATTTTTGCTCCCTCCTCCCCTACATGAGAACTTTCACTTATTCTTTCCCTTTCTGTACCATCACTCCCAACACTGACTCCTAGGTTCTAATGATATAATTTAATACTTTTAATAGTTTTGCTTCTGGATTATTAGATTTTTTTAAATCTTGAATGTAATCATTTATTTTTAATTCAATTTTATTTCATTTTAAATTCCAGCTACTTAACATACAGTGTTCTATCAGTTTCAGGAGTACCACATGGTGACTCAGCACTTCCATACAACACCCGGTGCCCATCACAGTGCCCTCCCCAAACCCTATCGCATGTTTAACCCACCCTCCTCCCCTCTGGTAGCCCTCAGTGTTTTCTCTATAGCTGAGAGTTTGTTTCTGGGTTTTTCTCTCTCTCTATTTCTTTTGCTTGTAGACTTTTAACAACTACTGCGGGATTATTCTTGCTAACTTCTGCTTCCTCCTCCTTTTAATCTTCTCCCACATAATGTGTCTGTAGTGGTTCATTTATTGTTTGGTTAGAGTCTATTTCTGTGTGTTGTCTACAGATGGGGTTTATGGATGATACCATCTCTGAATCCTGAATATGTGTAAATATCACTCACCCTGGCAGGTGATGATATCTTGCTGCATCTAGGGATCCTAAAACAGGAGATTTTCTTGGAAATCTATGCATATTATCTTGGAAATCTATGCATATTATCTTGGAAATCTATGCATATTATCCAAAGCTGCAAATGAGCCACTTCTAATCTCCTGTTTTCCCCTCATAAGTAATGTATTCACTTTCTTAGAATGTGAAGGTTTTTCTCTTTATTCTTGAGCATCAGAAACTTAACCAGAATATATGTGTCCTTTATATCAGTCTTGGATGAACCTCAAGAGCACATTTAACTCTGCAGACTTAAGTCCTACTTCAACTCAGAGAAATAGTCTTCCATTATTTTCTGAATGATGGCACTTTCAGAACGTTCTCTCATGGCTTATGTTTTTTATGTATTACATTGCTCTCTCTTGGCTTATGTTTTTTTATGTATTACATTGCTAAGATCTGTCCCCTTTATCTTCCTTTATATTTTTATTCTATGTTTTGAGATAGTTCTTCCTTAGTCTTCCCAGCACTGATTTCATCCTCATCAGTAAAAGAAAGAATATCATATTTTCATTTCTGAATGTCTTATGTGCTATATGTAATAAATCTTACATATTCTAATTATTTTTGTAATTTCACATGTCATCTGTTCTTCCTTTCTCTTCTTGTTTGTCATTTTGTCTGTTTCAACCCACTCACTGGGACTCAGATAAAGCTACTGAGAGGCTTCAAGTGAGAGCGATCACTCCTGTAACAGAGCGTGTGGGTGTGTATATGCATGTGCATGTGAGTGTGCACACATTTGTGTGCAAGTGTGTGCATGTGAGTGTGCACGCACATGCATGTGTGTGTACGTGTGCATGTGTGTCTGCACAGGCATGCATGTGTGTACAGAAATACAGTCCCTTCCCAGTCAGCTGGCAGTGTTCCAGCAGGTAAGCTGTCGTCCTTTGTCCATGGTACCAGGAGGAAGTATCTCCCTTCCCTGGTCTCCTTAGTCTCCAACTTAGAGAAGGGTGAATGGGACAGACTCAGCCCACATACTCAGCAAGTTTTACTTCTGGAAGTGTAGCAGGTCTCCTTAGGGATTCTTGCATGTGGGAAAGTTCTAGCCATCTTCTGAGAAATTCACCGGTTGTCCAAAGCCAAGAATTCCTCATAATCCCACCAAATCCCAACTCCAAAGATCTCTGCTTTTTAATCCCCAGACTGTCCAGGCTGTGGTGGAGCTTGAGCTTCATTCACGTCTTTTGGGCCACTCCTTCTGATAAAGCCCACTGCTATTTGGCTTGGGAAAGGTGGGCAATAGTGACCAGTTAAGAAAGGAGGGCATTGGGATACATTCAAACTTCCATCTCCTCAGGGTCCTCATGACATGTGCACTGAGAGACAGTGAATTAGAGCAAAAGCACAAAAGGTTTCAGAAAGGTAGTACACCCATGCTTAGCTATAGGGAGAATATTATTTAAAAAAAGAGGGCAAAGATAAAGATAAACTATGATTTATCCAGAGCAATTACAGTAGAAATGTTTAAAAAATACATAAATAAATATTTTTTAAAAAATTTTTTATGTTTTATTTCTGAAACAGAGAGAGAGACAGCATGAGCAGTGGAAGGTCAGAGAGAGAGAGGTATACACAGAATCTGAAACAGACTCCAGGCTCTGAGCTAGCTGTCAGCACAGAACCCGACGTGGGGCTCAAACCCATGAACCGTGAGATCATGACCTGAGCCGAAGCCGGACATTTAACTGACTGAGCCACCCAGGTGCCCCTACATAAACAAATCTTTAAAAAACTCTCTTGACTTTGGATTGTCACATCTGTTTAGGCTCCAGTAGCCATCTTGAATATATGAAATATGGCATAGCTATTTCATATATATGGCAAGCTTCAAACTTGGAGCATATTTTATTCAGTGCTTTTTACATTACAGGTGGCTTTTAATTTACCCCACCAAGTCATTTAATATCCTGATAGGCTAAAACTTGGCTAATAATTGCTACCAGAATACTTCTAAGTTATCTAATTTGCAAGAAGACAGAAAAATCAGGAATCTTGTCAGAATGTTTGTTTTTGCTAAGAGACTCCATTTCACCCTTTAATTCCATCAATCAGGTCTAAGTGCTTTTTTATGAGATGGAAGAGTCAACATTTACCTGGAACTGATGAACACCCTTTGATTTTCATTGGGAATTGAAAGACAAGTCATTTGTCATGAAGAATAATTGAAAAATTAATCAATTCAAGAATCCTCACATTTTTAAAGATTTGAGCTGACATTTTTCCTTCACATCTATGGAATACATCCCTAGATATACTGGCTGAAAATGATATTTTGACTTTTAAACAAATATTCAGCGCTAGAAGACAACAGCTTATAAAAGTGACCTGTCTCCATTTCCATTATTGTTTTGATGAGAGTTGCCTTTCAGCCCATAGGAATCAAATAACCAGAAAGCTTTTTTCAGATGTTCATTTAAATTTAAAAAAAACCTGAAAGCATGTTCATTGTTCACAATAAAAGAGAGTTCTGTTTCTAGAAAAGAAATCCAAGGGCATTCAGCAGAAACCAGAGCAGAACCATGTGGCAATAGATTCAGGCAGAGCAGGAGTAAGTGTGGTCGGTTGAATAAGGAACTGAGGAGGTCAAGATTATAATGTAACCAAAAATATCAGTTCCTTGACCAGTATGAAAAGGATCCTGATCAAGGATGAAGGCAAAATGGCTTGCAGCTAGGTTGAGCAACAAGCCCAGGGAAAAGGTGAACAGGCAGTCAATGGGGTGGGTACCATGGACAGCTCCAACTGAGCCCTCCTTTCAACTTGCTGCCTTAGGCTGACCGCCAACCAAGCAAAGCTGGAGAATTCTTTCTGAGGCCTCTCAGAAGCAAGTATTGGTCCACAGTGAAGAACCTATGCCTCATCCACAGAGTTCTCAGTTGAAAAGTTGGGTGGCTGATTTCTGGCCCAAGAGTTGATGCTAGGGTTCTGTCCCGGTCTAGGGCCATGCCATGGGTCTCTGTGTGAGGCTCCTGCTCTCCTTTCTTGAAACCAACAAAGGGGATCACCCAAATAATGAGTGCAAAGAAAATTCTGTTAAGTTCCAGAAAGTATAGGAAATTGAAGGAATCACAACTGGAAAAAAAAAAAAACAGACAAAAAATTCAGGAGGAAAAAATGTATCAAAGTACTTTTCCTCCTTTAAAATAAGGTTTCTAGGACAAAGTGTTGCTCTTTGTTTACTCATCATGGCTGTTTTTAATATCATGCCTTTGTGTAAAGAAATAACAGACTGTAATGTGTGGGAGGAATAAGGGCATTAGGAAACCCAAGTGGCCTTAGGACGTGTCATTGTTACCACCTTCCATACCCTAATCTGTTGAAACCCCAAGGCCTTGCCTGCTTCATCTCATCTATCTCAAGAGCAAGGGCCAGCCATGAATAAGCCTAGCAATATTTATGGTCCCGTGCCACTGAGGGTTCTTCCCTACGTCCTTTATTCCGTATGGTGTGGTAAGCATTCCTCACTTCCCAGAGAGCACCATATTACAAGTGTTTGTATATACCATTGCCTCTGTATGAATATCCACTTCCTCAGCCTCCTCCCTACTGTCCCTGACTGACTCTTATCAGTGTAGAAGCCACTTCCCCCAGGAAGTCTATCTTGGCCGGTTCTCTTATGTGTTCTTCATTTGAATATAGGGCAGCATTCATTATACATGGTATGTAATTGCTCTTCTAATGGTCTACCTCCCCCACTAGACTGTAAACTCTTTGAAAGTAAGAATTATACCTTGTTCACTGTTCTCTTCTGAGTACTTTCCACTATACCTGGCTAATATGTATTTATATATATTGAAGGAATGAACCTTTCTGTCTACCTAGAATAGTCCCTCCTAAATAGTCCCTGCTAAAATAATAGTCCCTCCTAAAATAATCAAATTTCATTACTTTTTATCCTGTCAATAGTCCATAGGCAGAAAATGACAATGAATTTGGCTTCAATTTAGAGTTGAAGTGGGATTTTTGGGGGGTGACTATAGTAGATAAAGCACAGTTGTTGCTATGGTAGTTGGACGCCATCATAGTGAGGATTTTTGTACCTATAGCATATGCTGTTGCTATAAGAGTTCCTGTCCCAAATCTGTTCCTTCATTTCACCTTGACTCCTCTAAGTGTTCTCACGATGGTCTTGGAAATAATATGTACCTTAAGCAAAGCCAAGAAAGCTCTGAAAACTATCTAATGGATCTTTGAGGAAGCATTGACTTTTGTTTTGGGTATACCTAAAGTTTTTTTTAATTAAAAAAAAAAACATTTCATTTCAGATTTATTGCGACATGAATTATCCCTCAGTTGCAGGGTTTGTTACCTGAAGTACACTAGTAGGTTAAATGGGGTTCAGTAACACCCTCCATGATGTATAGCTGACCCTTAGACAATGTAGGGGTTAGGGCTGCTGACCCCTACGCAGTCAAAAATTGTCATATAACTCTTGACTTCCCAAACACTTAAGTACTAACAGCTTACCAGAACCCTTACCAATAACATATATAGTCCATTAACACATATTTTGTATGTTATATGTATTATATGCTGTATCCTTACAATAAAGCTAAAGAAATGAAATGTTAAGAAAACCACATGATACTATCCATATTTACAGAAAACAATCCTCATAGAAGTGGGCCTGCGCAGTTCAAACTTGTGTTGCTCAAGGATCAATTGTATGGTAGTATCTTATGCATCCAGGGACTTATTTCAATCTTTAGCCCACTTTTAAGTGCAGATAGTTTTGCTGAAAAACTCTGTGATACACACATCACAAATCCCTAGACCATCTGTGCTATTTGCCTCTTCAGCCTCAACGCCATCCTCAGAGCCTACTAAGCCCTCTGGAATTTGTCAGCCCACAAGTATTAAACAGATAAAACCAAATGACACATTGGCGATGCTGAATTCTGCTGAGGAAGCTCTTTCAATTCCAGATGGGAACAACTAGAGGAGCTAGGAATTGAGATGAGAGAGAAAGGAATACATATCAAGTGATTTTATTTTTATTAAATGGCCTAAGTGGAGATAGTTGTATTCATTATAGGCTTAATTTAGACCTGTCTTTACCATAAAAGCAAGTCCAAAAAATCAGATAAAACTCCATGAATAATAAGTTTAAAATGATATCTATATATCCTTGACTAAAGTTTCTACAAACATGAATCAAAGGTCTTTTTTTGTTTTTCAGGGATTCTTTGAGAAAAGCCTCAGTATTATAATGAGTTTGCTGCCTGTAAATAAATAGTTAAACCAATAACCAGCCTTTGGGAGGCTTCTGTAATATTTAGTCTCATTAAGCAGTAACACCTAAATGTGTCTGACCTCCCTATTTTTTGGTACTTTTCATAAAAAGACAATGTAAGATAACAGGAGAACTTGAGGCCCAGATGCACCTATAGTTGATCTGTGCTTCAAGGGATGTCTCAGAGGAACATCAGGCCCAAAATGCCCATGCACAATAACCCGTAAAGGGTCCACACAAATCTGGCCTTGCTCTCCATCCAAGTCCGCCTTTCCTGGAGCTGGAGTGACCTCTTCAAAATGCAAATCTGGCTGTACCACTCCATGCCTATGACCATGTCTCGTCAGACAAAGACAAACCTTGAATGTGGCCCAGCAGGCCCTCCATTCTTTGCCTTTGTCCCCTGCCTTTCAGATTCACCTCCTTCCAGCTCCGTTTGCTCTCTGCACCTCCCTACACGGAGCTCTCTCGGTCTGGATGCTCTCACAGACTTGGCGGCCAGGCTGCTGCATGTGCTGCTCTCCTGGGCTTCTTCTTCATGCACCTCTGTCTGTCCAGTTCTAATCCATTCTCTGCTCCTTGGCTTGATTGTTGTCTCATCAGACAGCCCTGCCCTGCTCTTCCTGACTAGGCCGAACAGCCCTGCCAAGGTCTCACAGAATCATGTACTCTTTCTGGGGCTCTTCTCACATTGTGATTTTACTTATGTGTTTATGTGGCTATTTGGTGGCCTCACCCATTAAGTGATAAACTTCATGGGGTTCAGGGGTTCTATTGCTGCTCATCACTGAGTACCCAACACCTAACATTGCCTGGAACATAGTACTTGCTCGATGAATATTCCTTCAATAAAAGAACAAGGGAAAACAGAAAAGAAAGAGGAATGGGAGGTGAGGGAAAGGAAGAAAAGGGAAAGACACCAGACTTACAGAAAGTAAACCAATCCATGCTCATATTTGATGAATTTAGGGTGAAATTGATGAGTGTTGGAGGACAGCCTCAATATTCTAAGTCTGTTGTTATCTGTTACCTGACCACACGATCATCCCTCTTGGGAGTCAGGTTGTTGCCTCCTTGGAGGTTCTTTTACAAAGGAAGAAGGAGCTACATTTCTCCCTCAATGGCTGTGTCAATCAAAAATGAGCAATGGGATTTCCAATAAACCTTTAAAGTTGGCCCTCATGCATTTCTGAGCAAAGGGGTGGGTGCCTTTCACATCCCAGAAGCTCTGTGCTAAGGAACAGATCACTTCCACATAGGTCATCATACTAAATCGATTGGTTTTTAGCAACACACTCTTCCAGGTTCTTCTGGTTTCTCCTCTGCCTTCAGTGTTGACATGGAATGCTTTATTAACCTACCTCCGAATCAGTATTATTGGCCACCCCTGGAAACCACAGAGGCAGTATGCCATATTGACTTCGATTATAGAATCCATTATCCCATCAATAAACCATGGGAAAGAACAGTACACTCTATACTGTGTTATAGCATGTTGAGTAACTGTAATGAAAATTAATGATTTGCACATAAAACTCTTAGAATAGTGCCTGGCACACAGTAAGTGCTCATTACATGTTAGCTGTTTATTTATTTACAAGGACTTCAGAAACCCTCTCTGAAAAAGTTGCAGTGAAAAGGATTTTGAATTCTTTGCTCAGCTCGGGCAGCACACTGCCCACATGTGCTACATTAATTAAACAATGTGTTCTGTGTTCTAGTTTTGCCATTCTTTCCACTGCCATTCTTTTCATATCTACACCTTCTTCCAAGGTGCTCAATGAGGCATAAACCCCAGCAGCAAGTCAATAACTTAAGCTCTTTCTGATTCTCTGCCTGAGGTTGGAGACACTGTGTACTCAGTTTCTTGCATGCTCCCGGTGTGTCTGCTGGGATGGGGAGATTTCCTTTCACCCTCAAGTTCTCCCCCATTCTCAATGCATCTCCTTCTCAGTCTGATGGCACATGCCCAGCCCCTGTGGACAGATGTCCTGCCCTCACGTCATGGCAGCACTTCCGGGTGTTTGACACAGGGTAGTGAATTACTATATCTATGCATAAAAATATTAGAAGAGTTTTTGTTTCCCAGATGTCTTCATTTCGTGTCCAAGCTTTAAAAATGTCTTCTTTCCAGCACCAACTTCCTCAAAGCATTCCGGTACAATGGCTTTTTCTGATAGACTGGCCCACTTAACTTCCAAGACCAAACAAACTTCAGGTTACACCAGTTTGAGCTAGAGAGAGAGAATATCTCATGTACGCCCCTGGCTTCTGTGGCACCTCCACAAATAAGGCCTGCTCATCCCATGCTCTTACCTCTGATCTCAAGCTGAAGATATGTGAGGCTGATCGGCTCATTAGTGCTGGTGAAGAGTTTCTTTTACTTGCCTCAAAATGTGGAGTGAGGGTATAGATACAAAGCAGAGGCAAGAGTCAAGGTGGGGGCGGTATTCTTAAGTAAGCAAAAAGAAATTTATAAATTCTAAGATACTTTCAAAATAGGTCTCTCATTCTTAGTATCAAGTCTCTATAATCACCAGGAGAAATTATGGATTTGAATAGGTATAGGTGAGTCAATAAATGAGAAACTTTATTCCTAAATAATCTCTCTCCACAAGTAGAAAGAAGATATGAAGGGGGCACCTGGGTGGCTCAATTGGTTAAGTGTCCAACTCTTGATTTTGGCTCAGATCAAGATCTCATAGTTCATGAGTTTGAGCCCTTCCTTGGGTTCTGCATGGACAGCATATACCCTGCTTGGGATTCTCTCTCTCTCTCTCCCTCTCTCTGCCCCTCTCCCACTCACATGCACACACACACACTCTCCTTTGCTCTCTCTCTCTCAAAATAAATAAATAAACTTAAAAAAATAAATAAGATATGAAGGACCAAATATTACATGGTGTTAAAGTATTACAAGTTGCACACATTCATTTTGTGTAAAATAAAAATCTATCATAAGAAGAGGGAAAGGTTCCTTGAGACTGTGTATCCTTTAGGTAAGAAAATGTAACCCTCTCTCCCTGTCTCTCTGCCCCTCCCCCATTTATGCTGTCTCTGTTTCTCTCAAAATAAATAAGTAAACTTAAAAAATGTAAGAGCTGTCCTATTTAAGAAAGGTCTGCAGTAACTTACTTTTTTTTTTTTTTGAAGTTTGTTTATTTTTGAGAGAGAGAGAGAGAGCATGAGTGGCAGAAGGCCGGAGAGAGAGAGGGACAGAGGATCTGAAGCAGGCTTCCAATGTAGTGCTCGAACTCACCAACTGTGAGATCATGGCCCGAGCCAAAGTCGGACACTCAACCAACTGAGCCACCCAGGGGCCCCAAAAGCAACTTACATTTTAAAGCCCAGTTATAATCTGTTTGAAAAACAAAACAAAACAAAAACAGAGCAAGTTCCTACCTAAACACAGACAATAATGCACAGAACAGGGAAAGGATACTTACAACTACTTGCATTATGTAAAGCCAAGGGCTAATTATTCAGTGTGTAAACTGAGGTAACAGTGTGCATTGATAGAAATCACAATGTACAGAGATCATTCTGATGCTAACTGGCGATAGAGTCATTATTATACAACTACAAAAGGTTTGACATAGAGACAAAAACTGGGGTCAGGAGGATGGCGGAAAAGATTTATTTAGGAAGCATTCTTGGAACAGTGAACAGCTGCCGGAAAGTGAAATCCAAAAAAGTCTGAGGATCATCACAGGTAACAGCAATGGACAGCAAACCTGAGCAACGGTTGGGGTCGGTGCCCAGGGGAGATGAGCTGCATGCTCGAAACTTAAAAGATCAGATCAGGATTGTAAAACCAACTGTGTATAAAATGTTCTCCACAACCATATATTCTCATCCTTAGAGTCTATATGCAGATCCATATGAGAAATTAGATAATGTGAGTAACATACACCATTTTGGAAGATGAGAAGTTAACAATTAAAAACCACAGGATAGGTTAGAGTAAATGCATTTCAAACAGTGTCCTAGAGAAAGCAGAAATATTTAGTCTAATGTCACCCCCAACCAAAAGTTAATTTACATATAATCAATTATCAGAATTAACTGGGTGGGAGCGTCTCCATCACAAAGAAGTGGGTGAGTAATTCCACATCTGCTCCACAGATGGACACCTTTCTCTTGAGGAGAACAGCCAAGACCACAGGACTCCCTCTCCCCAGCTCCCAGTCTGGGACCCAGGATATCAGACAGGGAGCCAGAAATACATGAAATGAAACAGACATGACTGAAGGGAGAAATAGACAATTCACAGTACCTATTGAAGATGTCAATGCCCCAATGTTAGACGGAGTAATGGACAGCGGATAGAATGACTAGGCAAATGATGAACCAGGAAACCAGAGATGTGAACAACACCGTAAACCAACCAGACACATCTACACAGCAGTGCACGCACAGATAACCACAGATGCACTTTCTCCTCAAGTGTACTTGGAACTTTCTCCAGGACAGACCACATATGAGGCCATAAAACAATCCCTCCAAAATTCAAAGCATTGAAAAGATATAAACTAAGTCCTCTGACCACAATGGAAAGTCGCTACAAGTGAATAAAAAATTTGGGGGAAACTCACAAATACAAAGAAATTAAATACTCTCTCTGGGGCGATGAAAATATTCACATGCTGATTATGTAATTATTGCGTCACTCTGCGAATATACTGAAAACCACTGAATTGTACACTTTAAATGGATGAACTGCAAGGCATGTGAATTATAGCTCAAAGAAGCTGTTTATTAAAAGAATATATACTTCAACACACACACACACACACACACACACTCACATGCCTATAGTAATTTAAGTAAATCTATGAAAGGGAAATTTTATAAAATAAAAAAATGAGAAAAATTGATCTGCTTCAAAATAGTCTCTTAGTTTGTAAGCTTCTTTGTACATTCAAAATAATTTATTCGCATATTATTGCATAACCTTTCTGTGATTGATATGCATGTCCTGAACATTCCAAGGCATTTCGGTAAGATTAAGGAAATCTTAAATAAGGGTCATTCCCATCCGAGTTTCTTTCCTTTATCCTTTCCCTTGTCCAATAGCAGGATAACAAAAAAACTCTAAACATGGCCATGTTTCAGATGAGGTGCCCCAATAACTTGAAAAAATGAAGAAATTGTTTTTAAGCACATAGTGAAGACTTTTTCTACATCTCAGAAACTCTTAATCTGTGAGCCTGTTATTATTTAGTTATGGTAGTAATAACACAGCAAGTTAAAGCATCATTTTTGCATTTTCTCCTATCAGTGTTTTTAAGATTAGCATAAAATTTAAGCAGAAATCTATGCACAAATAAAATCCAAACAGCAATGTCTAATCTCTTCCAGAAAAGGGCTCAATACATACCAAGCTGTTTCCATTTAAAATCCTTTAAAATACCAGTCACAACAGGCAGAAAGCACATAGCCATAACACTATAACAGCTGCCAATTACTGCACACTTTCTGCCAGCCAGGCACTAAGCTCGCATTTTTCATTCATTATCTCATTTAACCTTCAGGGCAACTTTACAAACTATGTATTACTAGCATCACTACTTTCCACATGAAAGAACTGAAAGTTAGAGAGGTAAAACAATTTGTCCAAGGCCAACACTCTAGCCAAGATCAAAAGCAGGTCTTTCTGCAGGGCAGACAGCCCGTACTGATAGAGCTGCAACAGTTAATGAAATACTGAAACAGTGTTGGTAAATAGCCACTTCCTTAGCTCTCCCCACTGCTCTGTTCCCACTGATCTAGCTACCCTGGGACCTCTCCAGGACCCACCCACCTTCCCACAACCGATGTTTGGCCCCTGCTCCATTTCTACCTTCTGATTGGCTGTGCCCATGGCCATCCCTTAATAGTTGTTAAATATTTAACATAACCCCTTCCTGTCAGCTTCCAAAATCCATGCACCTGTACACAACTCTGTCCAGAAATCCTGGGAGAATACAGTTGATGACCGAGCCAACACTGATGTCAGTCCAAGTCAGTTCCTGTGGGTGTGGCCTTCTTCACAGGTCAACGCGTTGTTTGCCATGGTAGCAGGATGCCAGGTCTTCTTACCACACAACACAAACTCAATATGCCCTTGGGCAGAGACTGGCCTGTGTCCTTCCCTTTGGATCTGCCCAAGTTAGGAGAGGAAATGGGAAGGAAGGCATTGGCAAAACCACTTCCTGCTAAGGTGTCTCCAATATAATTATTATCAAAATTGTCATCAGCACCAGGCATTTGCAAAGGCTCCTCACTTGAACTAAGCAATGGAGCTGTTTCTCATTTTCTCACAAAAACCATGTGAAATAGGTTAACTTTGCTCCTTGTAATGGGGAAAGGCCTGGGTACTGCACAGGGTGAGTAGCATTCCCAAGGCACCTGGCAAACAAGAAGAAACTAATCTTGTGTGCTCTGTTTCATCAAGGCCTGCTGCCTTTTTTATTTGGTCTGCAACAGGAAAGTGAAGACACAGTTGCTTTAAATATTTCAGTTCAAAGATTGTTTTGGCTTGATGTAAACAACTGAGGAAAAAAAACACGAAATTTTATTTGGCCAACATAGGTCTAGTTAGCCTATAGTTTCCCTTACTTTCCTCCTGGCTACACATTTAGTGTCATAAGAAGGATGATGTGTGTATACACACACACACACACACACACACACACACACACACAATGTATTGAATAAACAAATTCAACAAAGTTGTAGGATACAAAATTAATATACAAGAATTTGTTGCATTTTTTTATACCAACAACATGTCTGAAAATGAAATCAAGAAAATTATCTCATTTCAAATCACATCAAAAAGAATAAAACACTTCGGAATAAATTTAACCAAAGAGGTGAATGATCTAAACACTCAAAACTACAAGACATTGCTGAAAGACATTGAAGATATAAAGAAATGGAAAGATTTAGTGTTCACAGATTGAAAAAATTAACTTGGTGCAATGTTTATAAAAATACCAATGGCATTTTTCACAGAAATAGAAAAAATATAATTATAAAATTCCTATGGAACTACAAAAGACCCCAAGCAGTCACAACAATCTGAAGAAAGAACAGAGTTGAAAGTGTCACAGTCCTCATTTCCAATTATTTTGCAAAGCTATAGTAATCAAAACAATGTGGCGCTGGCATAAAAACAGGCACACAGACTGATGGAATATAACAGAGAGCTCCAAAATAAACCCCTGCATATACCGTCAACAAATATTTGACAAAGGATACAAAAATACTCAATGGAGAAAAGATAATCTCTTCCATAGATGGTGTTGGAAAAATTGGATATTCATATGGAAAAGAATGAAACTGGACCTTTATCTTATACCATACACAAAAATGAAACTCAAAATGGATTAAAGACTTACACATGAGACCTAAAAATCATACCTCCTGAAGAAAACACAAGGAAAAAGCTTTTTGACTTTGGCCTTGGTGATTATTAAATGGCACCCAAAATTCAGCCCGCAAAAGCAAAAATAAGCAAGAGTTGGGGTGCCTGGGTGCCTTAGTCAGTTAAGCCTCTGATACATGATCTCAGCTCAGGTCATGACCTCATAGTCACAAGACTGAGCCCCGCTTGGGATTCTCTCTTTCTTTCTCTCTCTCTCTCTCTCTCAACAAAGAAACAAACAAGCATTAAAAAAATAAGCAAGTGGGACTCATCAAACTAAAAAGCTTCCACACAGTCAAGGAAACAAATTGAAAGAACAGCTTATGGATTGGGAACAAATGCTTGCAGATCATATATCTGATAAGGGGTTAATATCCAAAATATATAACAAACTCATACAACTATATAACAATAGAGGAAAAGATTAATAAGAGGGCAAAGAACTTTAATAGACATTTTTTCAAAGAAGACATATAAATGGCCAACACATATATGAAAAGGTGCTCAACATTGCTGCTCATCAGGGAAATGCCAATTCAAACCACAATGAAATATCACCTCACATCTATTAGGTTGTCTGTTATCAAAGAAATGAAACATCAATGTTGGCAAAGGTGTGGATGAAAAGAAACCTTTGTACTATGCTGATGGGAATATAAATTGGTACAGCCATGGTAGAAAACAGTATGAAGATTTCTCAAAAAAATTAAAAATAAAAATACCATATGACCCAGAAATCTCTCTGTTGGGTAAATAACCATATGATATTAGTACCTAGAAGAGATCATCTGTGCTCTCATGTTCACTTCAGCATTATTCACAGTAGCCAAGATATGTAAACAACCTAAGTATCCATCAGTGAATGAACGGATGAAGAAAATGTGGTAGAAACATACAATGGAATATTTTTCATTCTTAAAAAGAAGATTCTGCCATATGCAACATGGATGAACTTGCAAGGCATTTGCTAAGTGAAATAAGCCAGGCACAGAAATTTTAAAAACCCTACATGATCTCACTTATATGCAGAATCTAAATAAGGTAAATGCATGGATGGAGAGAGTAAAACAGAGTTATCAAGAGTGGGGAAGTTGAGTAAATGGGATGATATTATCCCAGTGTAAAAAGTTACAGTTATGTAGGATGAATAAGTCTAGAGATCTAATGTACAGCATGATGATTATAGTTACAGTTAATAATATACTTATAATTAGTAATAATAATATAGTTAGTATGAATACTGGAAATTTGCTTAAAGAGTACATTTCAGCTGTTCTCACCATAACCACACACACAAAACGGTAGCTATGTGAAAAGATATGGTAAGTAACTTGTCTGTAGTAACCTTTTCATTATGCATATGTGTGTCAAATCATCATGTTGTACACCTTAAATATGTACAATTTTTATTTAAAAAATAAAATGAAATAAAAAAGGAGAAGGTCAGTAAATAGAGAATCAAGGTAAAAATAAGCAGATACAGGGACTGGAAAATCTTTCACATGCACACACTCCTAAAATATGTTTCATGGTCATTAAAAGTATGCTACTTACTCTACATGGTTTAATATGATGCTTCAGCAACACTGTATTGCATGAAGCACACGGGATTATCCCCATTGTAGAGCAGATTAGTCTGAGGCTGAAAAGGGCAGTGACTTGTTCAAGAACACTCCAATCAGCAGTGGTGAGGCCACAACCGGTATCTGCATGGGGGCTGTTGGGAGGGTGAGAGGGTAAAGACATGATCTCCAAGAGCCCCTGTCCTTTCCAATCTCCCGCCTCTTATAACCGTCCTATGAAGTTCTTCACTTGGATGGACCAGCTTTCCAGACCTCTCTGTGCAGAGTTCTTCCCACTATATTACAGGAGCCTCCAGGATGCCCTCCCTTTCTTGTCTGGAGTTTAAGATCCAAACAGCAAGAATGACTATTTCAGACTCCATCCTATCTGTACCAAGAAACCAAGAGTTATTTCAGTGTTGGCTTTGAGCATTTCTTACTCACTGTCCAGATTCACAATTTCTTGCTGCATGTCATTCCATTCACCAGAGCTATGTCTCCCCTCCCGTGGCACCGCAGAAGCAGAGAGCCTGTCTGGGATGTTGCCATCCTACACTGACTCACCTGGGAAGCAACAATCCAGCGACTATCAAAGCTGGAAGCTGCAGATGGGATCACAAAGGCTGTGTGCATATTCTGATTTTAGTCATCGGAGGTGCCAAGGTACATGAGTAGTCAACCTTTGTCTTTGATCTCCAAAAAGCATTTGAAGATTAATTTAAACATCAAAGGTAGATCACGTGGACGGATTGCTTCCCAGTTTCTGCCAACTATTATGATTTTTTAAACCGTGAATCAGTAATTCAGCCAAATTCACATCTAGGATTAACTGGCCTGCCCTTCCTCAAATTCTTTAAATCTCTGCTTGAAAACGGTAAGCTGTTTAAACCTTTAAATCAAAACAGGGTTGACTTTTAAATACCTGAAACTCAAATAAGCTCTGAAGACTTTAGAAAAACCTCTGGTAGCACAGAGCCTAGGCTTAGTTTCATTGGATCTTCCAAACTTTTCATTAAATTATCAACTTGCTTTTTCTCCAGAGTCTTTGTAATATATTTCCTGGATAAAAGCCTAAATCTTAAATTCAGATTTATTGAAGCTTATGTACAGCTATCCCAATACACACACACACACACACACACACACAAAGACACAAACACACACGAGCACATACACACACCAAAACTCACAGACACATGTACAAACACATACAGAGAAGTCCACGGTCATGTGCAAATTCTTAGCTGTGGTATTAATGAAGATGTTAGGCCTTGATTCTACTGTATTTATGTGCACATTTAATATTCTTAAACACATTACATAATGAGCACAGGTGTTCACGTATGGGCAATAAATACTGCTTTAGCTTTATATTTAGCCCTCTTGGTCAGAATAAGATTATGCAATAATTTCTAAGAATTTAATGTCTCTCTCCCCAGATCATCTCTTTGGGGTAACTAGATTATTTAATCTTGTCTCTTAATCTTCTTTTCTTCCTAGACATCTGGATTAAACTATTTCTTAGACAACACAGAAATTATTCCATTGTTCTGTTCTCAAAAGCAGGACTGCATTAAGCATCTCTCTGTATCCAAATGCCTAAAACAGCGCCTGGTTTGGAGTACAAATTTAATAAATGAATGTTTATAATAAACAATTTTAAAGAACTAGTCTTTTCTGGAGAAAATAAGAGGCTTTCTGAACCAAAATTATATAATAAAAAAGCTTCAAATCACTTCTCCGATACATATGTAAGAAACTACATCTATAATAGCTAACATTTAGATATAAGACACATGCCAAATTACCTAGCTTATATATAAGGCACATTCTAATGATAAAAATATTTTTTGAGTAGTGGCATGTTGCTTTCAAATTTTTCAAACTTCAAACAAGCAAAAGCCAGCAAGTGGAGATTGAAAATCTGGGGTATATAAAAGCACTGAGTGGGGGGCGCCTGGGTGGCTCAGTCGGTTAAGCATCTGACTTCAGCTCAGGTCATGATCTCACGGTTCGTGGGTTCAGCCCCACATCTGGTTCTGTGCTGACAGCTCAGAGCTTGGAGCCTGTTTCAGATTCTGTGTCTCCCTCTCTCTTTGTCCCTCCCTTGCTCTTACTCTGTCTCTCTCTGTCTCAAAAATAAACAAACATTAAAAATTTAAAAAAAAAAAAGCACTGAGTTGGCAGAGTGGGCTTGAGGTGGTTGAAAAGAGACTGCATTCTCTGAAATAAAAACAGAATCTCCAGAAAACAACAGTAGCATTGATGTTATTGCAGGAGTATTTTCAAGAGCAGTGATTTATTATCAATTATGACATGAGATCACTGGTGATCAGTGAAGGTCTGATTTATTCATTTAATGTGTGATTGGTCAATTACCACCATCCCATTTCAAGATATTGAGCTCTGATCCTGAATGGAGAGAAGAAGTGTTTCATTTCACTCTTGAATGATTTCTTTGGTCATGCAAAAGAAAGGTGGCATGCTCTAGAAAGAGGCTGCTTGTCTTCTCAAGGAGGCAGGCTAAAAGTCTGAACATTGATGTCCCCAAACTCCACGTTCTTCAAAATGCCCAGCCCGGACTCCTCACTCCATCCCATCCCTCCCCACCTACGGGAGACAAGGAATAGTGGAAGCTGTCACCTAAACCTCCCAGATTCCTACGGCAGCCACCAAATCTCAGAGCCACATAGCCCACACCAGCCAACAAGGTCCAGACCTGCAGAAGTCAGCCCTCACCTGTTTTCTTCTCAATGGAGACTATTATTCAGAATCTGTAGCATAATCTTCACAGCACTGGGCAGGAATGAACCTCTTAGCACAGAAACTGCCCTGCAATGCACGCTCAGTGAGAAGCATTTATTATTTAACCAGGTGTCCCTCATGTAAGTAAAACAATATTTCTGTTTGAGAAAGAAGAGAGATAAAGAACATGCACACCCCTTATGAGAAGGATGTGTCCTTCATTTCCCTGAAGTATCGGAGGGAAGTGTTCAAGGCCATGAGGTGGAAACAGACTGGATGCAGGCAAGGTGTCCGTGAGCAGCTTAGCCCCTCTCTCCTCCAGCATCTGAAGTCACTCCCGAGGGGCACAGTTGACGGATCCAAGCTCTCCGGTCACCAGATGTGGGCAGGGCACTGCATCCTTGGAAATGCAGGATGGCTGACCTTCCAGACAGCCTCCCCTCGGATAGGAGGACACCATTCCTGCGGTGCCTCGGAGGGGGCTCAAGCGCACTGCAGCGGGGAACCCGACCTGTTCCTTCACTTACAAGAGTACTTCCTTAAGTGCATTCTGGCCTCAGGATGTCCTCCTCTGAAGAGTTACTTGGTGCAATGGTTTGAAAACAGCTCCCTGGAGATTTAGAATGAATCTAAAGGATCTTAAAAACTCTGCAATAAAGGAACTTGTTTTACTTTGTTCAACGGACCATGCTCCAAGTGTCTCTAGCCACAGATCTGTTTTCAATCCTAATGTCTGTTAACACTCTACCAGCTCCATCTTGTAAGTAGGTAAGGCGACTGCAGAGAGAATGTATCGGGGCCTTCAGAAGGGAAAAAAATTACGTCTTTATTGAACTCACCACTAATGAAAATTTAGCATTTTCTTGGGTTATTAGTGCAGGCAGCCCACCCAGGGGAACACGCCTGGGTCTCGGTCACTAGCACTGTGTCATTTCACATACAATTGTTGCAGATGTCATTATCTTAGTCACTGATGGCCTCAGATGTCATTTCATTCATTAATAAAGCACCTATGTTAGTCCACCACAAATTTATGCTTTAAAAGTAGATGGCTGCATTTTTAGGTAATTTGTTTCCTTTATAAACTTAGCATTTTATGCAGTTAGAAACCTTGATCTAAGAAGGAGTCCATGGACTCCACCAGATGGCCAAAGATCCAGGGACAGAAAAGGCGAACCACCTGTTTTGCTCACCTTTGGGCAGGCTGGCTAGGCAGGCCAGGTTGATCAGATGTACTATTTTCTTAAGAGCCTAAGGCTATATCAAAAGCAGCCCATAGAAAAATGAGACCAGCATGTGAGTAGACAACAGGGACACTGGGGCCATAAAGAGCTGGGCAGATCCTGTGAGGTAAGGAAAGGGCAAACCATCAGGGAAGAGCTCAGGGGCCACACCGCTACCTCCACCCTCATTGCCAAGAACGCCTTGTAAGTCTCAAGGTCCAGAGCTGGGGCACTGTCAGCCACCAGCTACTCTATCCTGCATATTAAAGAAAATGTGCAGAATGTGGAAGGGACAGCAGAGCCTTGTTAGATTGCATTTTCTAGGACCCATTCCAAGCTAAAAAGAACAGTAAGACACTCAAGGTCATCTGAGAGTAAATGTTGGAAATGCATGACCACAGCATTCACACCAGGAAACATGTGTGACAGCCCCAGGCCACTGGCTGATAGACTTCCTTCTGCAGCTTGTGGGGCCAGTGCAAATGTCGGGCACCAGCAGACTTAGATTCAAGTTCTCCTATGGCCCTAACAGGGTTAAACCTCACAGTGACTTTATCACTGAAGAAGAAATTGTCATGAATACGATTGAAAAACAGGATGGGAGTGCCTGGGTGGCTCAGTCACTTAAGCATTCAACTCTTGCTTTTGGCTCAGGTCATGATCTTACGCGGCTCATGAGTTCGAGACCCATGTCAAACTCTGTGCTGATAGCATGGAGCCTGCTTGGGACTCGTTCTCCCTCTTTCTCTGCTCCTTCCCTGCTCACTCCTTATTTCTCAAAAATAAAATAAATGAACATTAAAAAAAACTTTAAAAAAACAGGATGGAAAGTCACCAAAACATTATGTTATCATATGACAAGTAATTGTAGGACAAATAATTGTTGAGAAGTAATTATTACACAAATATGGTAGCTGACAGTAAACACAGTTATTATGCTGAGTATATCCACTGGAAGAAGGAAAGAAAATCCCTCATCCAAAGGAATGGTTGTCCTTTTGAAAGCAGGTATTTTTAAATCACCAATGTCTGGTTCACCAACATAGAGCAATTGAATCAGAAAGGTTCAGGATTCTCCAAAGTTCCCAGGAGATTTTAATGTGTAGCCAGGAAGTCACACCCTGGATTTAATATTAGCTCAACCCACCAACTGTGGGCAAGATTCTCAACTCAGAGGCACCATGAGGGCCAGGACTCCAAACAAGTTAACCAGCCTGTATTTAAGGAGTTCGCATTTAATCCAACAGCTATGATATCTTTACCAGTAGGAACATCCAGACTAACAAACTTCAGCCTTCTTAACCTACCTGCTCACACTGGATTCCAACAACGCTACTACTGATAGTGCTGGGCCCCAACTCAGTGTGCCTTGTGAGCAGCACTTTCATCCTGAGTGACATTTGCTGATCAAAGAACAACTGTCCTGCGGTGCCCTTGGAAGATGAGTCCAGAGCCCTGAGAACCAGGATCCAAAGTGCAGATTTCCACTTGAACTGTTGACCTTGTGACATAGCTTTATCTCACTTCTCAGAGCCTCTTTCTCCATTTATAAAATAAGAATGATGAAAACAACATCATCAGATGATAAGGATTAAATGAAAGAATGGGGATAGACTACTGCCATATATTAAATAAGCAAATTGTGAGAGAATTATTTAGGTTCATTTATTTTGAGAGAGAGAAAAGGAGAGAGAGAGAGAGAGAGAGAGAGAGAGAGCGAGCATGAATGGGGGAAGGGCAGAGATGGAGATTGAGAATCCTAAGCAGGCTCCATCTGTTCTGTCGGCTCTGCAGGGCTCAAACTCATGAACCATGAGATCATGACCTGAGCCAAAATCAAGAATATATTGCTCAACTGAGTCACCAAGGTGCCCCAGAATTTTTTTTTCCTAGTAAGAAACTCTTTCTCATCTATTTATTGTCACTATAATTGGAGCCAATTTCAATGTAGATTACATTTGCTGAAAATTGGGAATATATCTCCACCTAAAAGTTTACAGTTACATGCATCAGGGACTGCGTATGCTGCCCTGCAGGCAAAGGAACTGAGATTCAGAGGTGTCTGAACCCCCACAGCCAGGAAATTTCCCTTTACTCAATACTACTTCCAAGGCAGTCCTAAATGGACTTGGCTGTTGATGTACATATCTGTTATTTTGCTAGGTCATCACAAGTACCTAAAGCATAATGTGATGTGGTTTCACAACATAATTACTCAAGTTAGGAGGAAAATGTTTTTTTTTAAGTTGCATTTGAAAAACAATTTCATACTTACTGTCATTTGGTACATTTCATTTTTCCCTAATTATATTCACTTAGTGACTTAGAGCAAAATAATTCCCTTAACAAATAGTCCTTTTTCTCTAACTATATCTGTATGTAATGAGGATAGAATAAAATAAAAGTTCTCTTCTAATTTATTCTATTATTATCAAATGCTAATTGAAAAAAGATACATTTGCATATTTTAGAAGGCTATTAAATGAATTAGCTAATGATAAAGTACTTTTGAATTTAAAAACTAAACAATAGTAGTAGGGAGAAGAAAGCACGTTAACAATTCTTCATTTCATACTGTCAACCCAATAGGAAGAAGATAAGTGAGAGACTATCCTGAGGACTACCTGGTAGAAATGGAAGTGATGGTAGTGTCACAACAGACCCCTAATGTTCCTCTGCACTTGGCTTACAGAAACTATGCTCATGACCTAAATCAGTGATATATGTATGGTAAACAATCAATTGTTGAATTGCTTTCTCCTCAAAAAAAGAATTTTGTTCCAATTATCTATCACTGTGTTCAAAGTATCCCAAAACATAGGGACTTAAAACAATCATTTCATCTTGCTCATCATTTTGTGGGTTGGGAATTCAGGAAGGGCTCATTTAGTGGTTCATCTCTCACCCAGTTGGTCTGGAGCAGCTGAGACTGGAAGACCCACTTTCAGAACAGCACTTGAGGGTTCTCAGACTGAGTGTGTGTCTCAGTCTCTCTCTCTCTCTCAATCTCTCTCTGTCTGTATCCCAATCTCTCCCTCCACCTCTCTCTCTCTCTCTCTCTCTCTNCTGAGGGTTCTCAGACTGAGTGTGTGTCTCAGTCTCTCTCTCTCTCAATCTCTCTCTGTCTGTATCCCAATCTCTCCCTCCACCTCTCTCTCTCTCTCTCTCTCTGTATGCCAATCTCTCTCTCTCCTTCTCTTTGACACACACACAGCCACACATGCACACGCACATCTTTGAGAGCCTCTCCACCTCTCCATACGCCTTGAGTTTTCATAGCATTCCAGCCTCTGGGCAAACAGATTTCTTACATGGTGACCAAAAACTCCAAAATCAAATTGTTTCCTTAGGTCTTGGCTCAGAGGCTGGCATGACATCACTACTGCAGTATAATTTTGGTTAAAGTGATCACAGAACCCACCCAGATTTGAGAGAACACAGACTCTCTAATGTCTCAAAAAGTAAAGAGTCAAAGATTTGTGGCCATATTTAATCTACCACAAATCTTTAAGGCAGTGGTTCTCAATCAAAGCAAATTTGTGCCCTAGCAGCTAGTTAGTGACGTCTAGAGACATTTTGGTTATCACAAACAAGGAAGCAGGTGCTACTGGCATCTGGTGGACAGAGGCTGAGAATGTTATTAAACACCCTACAACTCATAGGACAGTCCTGCAACAGTAAGAATAGTCTGGCCCAAGGCGTCAGTAGTACCAAAATTGAGAAGCACCACTTTAAGGTGTTTCTGTAGAATAAAAGTGACAAGTTATTGTTATGCATCCCTCTCTCTCAAGATGTCCATTGGGATTTTTCTAATTCCTAGAGTTGGGATGAGAACAGAAACAACATCCATAGGAAAGGCAGCATCATTCTATGATTTATAGACAGCAGAACCATTGAATCTCTGACGCATGCCAGGTACAATGTGGAAACCAGAGATCAATAAGACCTGGGTGCCTGACCTCAGGAAAACTCTAATCCAGTGACGAAGTGGATGGAAGAGCAGGAGACCAGGTGCGTAAGTCATTATCCGCAATACAGAGAAGAGCAAAAGAAATACTTCATAGTATGCAAGCTCCACAAATTCAGGGAGCTTTGGCTTTTTTTCTATTTCCAACAGTTAGATACATATTACAGTGGATCAATAATTATTTGTTGAATGAATAAATGGAACTGAGTTCTTATAAAAGAGATGGAATTTGAGAAAATGTCCAACAGAGCTCCTGTTCGAAAGGCCAAGTATACTGAGTGTTACCCATTCGAAGGTGCCACTTATCTTCCCAAGCAAAGAAACATGACATTTCTGTCTTGGTGTCCCCTAAAAGCAGAAACAAAATAGTTTAGGGCACAGTGGATAGAAGAGGTACAAACAAGAGTTTGGGTCTCAGTGGGAAGCTAGAAACTGAGGTCAGGATCCACTGCTTTGAGGACTTCATAGTTTCTCTTTGTCTACTGCCTGTGGAATTGCTTGGCTGTTTCCCCACAGTGGTAAACAGTTTAACTCACGTAACAGGGCAGGAAGGAAGGGGAGATATGCCAAAACCTACTCCTGAGTAGCTCAGTGATGAGGCAGAGAAGAAAAGAGGAAAGAACCCAGGAGAATCCAAACTGGGGTTTCCCCAACTACACTAGGAAGTAGCTTCATATCAGGAGGTTGAGATCCTGAGGCCTCAAACAAGAGGAGAAAGGGCCCAGTTGGAGCCATCTGCTCTCAAAAAAAGGATCTGCAGTATCCTTGAAGGAAGACATACTTTTCTTTTGGATTAGAGCAGATACCACATGCTGATTGGATGGCTGACTCAATAAAGGAAGCATGGGCAAATTTGCAATAAATAGGGAACCAGCTTGGGTCAACTTTGATTCTTTTTTTTCTTAGGTTGGTTAAAATTTTCATCATAAGTATTAAAATCCTGTAATTAGTAGAAAGAAATATAGATGAATATTCTCATACCTTTGTGGGGAACTATTTTTAAATTCTGATAAAAACACAAAACCTATAGAGAAGAAGACAGATGGCCTGAATTCCTAAACCATACTCAACACACACAAGGATAGCCCCTGTGCACAAAGTCCATATAGCTGAACAACAGAAGCAAATTGGGAAAAACCTACAAAATATATGCTGTACAAATAGTCAATATGCTTAATATATATTTTAAAAACTCTTATAAATAAATAATGCTGTAGATGACCACCTAATGAAAATATAGGTAAAGAACATGGATGGACTAATTATAGAATTTCCAGTGAGTATATGAAAATATGTTCTTCACATTATAAACAGTACAAACCAAAACAACAAAATACAATAACTACCCACTAAATTGGCAAATGGCAAATATATATATATATATATACACAGAATATACATACAGATTACAAATTGTTAGATTTTTTAACGTTTTTTTTTGTTTTGTTTTGTTTTTTCTTAAAGAGAGAGACAGACAGACAGAATGTGAGCAGGAGAGGGGCAGAAAGAGAAGGAGACACGAAATTCGAAGCAGGCTCCAAGCTCTGAGCTGTCAGCACAGAGCCTGATGCAGGGCTCAAACTCATGAACTGTGAAATCATCACCTGAGCTGAAGTCAAACGTTTAACCCGCTGAACTACCTGGGTACTCCTACAAATTGTTAGATATTTTTTAGAGCAATTTAGCAAAGGCTTTAATAATATACAACTTTTGGAACCCAAAATTTCACATATAAAAATTCATCCTAAGCAAATTCCTGCATAATAAACAATGAACTTGGACAGAAGATGTGTATCGTGCTGTTTGCAAAAAGAAAAAACTATAAGCAACCTAAATGTCTAACACCTGGCAGTTAGCTGAGTAAATTATGGACAACCTAAGTCATAACAATATTTTCATTTATAAAGATAACAAATATGTATATTTATTGATATGGAAATATGCTTATGATACATTAATTGAGAAGAGGACACGAAAGTCTTTATAATATGATCCTGCTTTGTTCCTGAATTGATAGTTGGAGAGAGAACTATAAAGTCCAAAGTGTCCAGAAATTTAATCATTGTTTTCTCCAACTGGTGAGTGACATTGTGCCTGAATTTTGTTGATTTGTCTGAATTTTCTCCAATGAACATTACTTATGTAATTATTTAAGTGCTTTAAAGAAAAACAATCCTGATTATAGTTTAAAAGTACAGAAGATGCATTTTAAGACTGTTAACCTTAAAAATAGATACTGAAGTTTATTTTACCAGCAAAAGATGGTTTTACTCAGGAATAAAAGAGAATTGTAATCCGGGACAAACAAGCTGTTGCAAAACCGTAGGCAAGTCGGGGGCTGGGTGGGGAGGACAAAGGAGAGTCATGCTTTTTGAAGTAGGAAAGGGTTAAGTTGGCGGGGCTGCTATGAACTAAATGCCCATTGGAGGAAACTCGAACACCAGTGCGAGTGTCGCTGGGGGAGGGGAGAGGAAAGCACCTTCCTTCTGCGGGAACAGTGGAGTAGTAACCATGTGCAAGGTCAAATCCCGAAGTCTGGCTCTTCCTGTTGGTTCTCAATTGCCTGCCAAAACCTCCCAACTGCATCTCAGGGAGGTTTCCCATTTCTAGTTTTCACAAGATTCTAAGCGCTGAAGAAAAGCAGACAGCAGATAAGAATGTGTGGCTATTGTGAGAAATAAGCCCACCAACCCAATCAAAGCAGGGACCCAGAGACTCAGAGCACAGTGAAGCAAGGCTTTGATCAACATTCTTGTAAGAGCGGGTGTCCGATGGACAGACACACTCGGGGCAGTTACAGCAGACAATTTATTTCCTAGCTTGCAAGTCCCTCCCCTGGTTCCTCATTGGCTGAGTACTAAAGAGGTTAGGGACTTACCCAGACATCGCCTGTGCCCATGTAAGGCAAAAAGTGGTCTGACTGGAACAAATGTACAATCCCCAAGGTGACAGAGACTTTCAGTCCCTCCTTCCTTTGTTATTTGGCACATGCTCATTGCAAATCCCACAAAAATAAGCCCGTGAAACAGAGAGGGAAAGAAGAATCAGAGGAAGTGAAGTGTCTAAAGGTTTGGGACTCCACTGGGGGGGCGGGGGGAGGGGCGTTCGTACATATTTCCAATAGGTTGTAAACCTACTGTTAACTAGACAGCACAGCTTTTATTTGGCATTTCTGAAAATGAATCATCTCCTTTATTTCTCACAGCTATCTATGACTGGGATTTCCTTTAGGGGAGAAAGAAAATCTTTTCTGTCTATCCTAGGTTCTCAGCTGGGATCCCTGTTATAAGAGATAAACAAGAGGAAAAAACAAACTAAAGTCTATTAAGATGTGTACTGATGTGAAATGTTGAGGCCCAGGAGCACGATCAAGAAAGGATGGGGCTATAGTGACTTATGCTAAGCAAAATAAGTCGGTCAGAGAAAGACATACCATCTGATTTCACTCATATGTGGAATTTAAGAAACGGAACAGATGAACATAGAGGAAAGAAAAAAAAGAGAGGGGGGGCATAAAACATAAAATAGACTCTTAACAATAGAGACCAAACTGAGAGTTGCTGGAGAGAGGTGGACAGAGAGATGGGTTAGACGGGTGACGAGTACTGGGTGTTGTATGTAAGTGATAAGTCACTAAATTCTACTCCTGAAACCAATTTACACTGTACTTTAAGTAAGTAGAATTTAAATAAAACTTGAAGCATTAAAAAAATAATTATTGAGATGTCTTTGGAGCAAAAAGGGTGCTTTTATTAAAGCGGGGAGACAGGACCCATGGGCAGAAAGAGCTGCACTGGGGTTGTGAAAAGTGGCTGATTATATACTTTTAAGTGAAGAGGAGTTAGGGATATGGTAAGTCTCTAAGCCTGGACCCTGAGGGGCAGCCGTGTTAGGACAAGATCATTTACTTCTGTCTAGTCAAACATTAGTCTTGAGACCCTTCAGATGTGTATCAGAGAGCTATATGCTTCGAGGATGTTTGTTAACATGTATCTTGAGTGTGGGGGTAGAGATAAAGGAAGTTTCCAAAGAGATATTTATGTTATAGAAGACTTAACAAGGCTTAACTGAGCCTCAGTGGCTCAGTCAGTTAAGTGTGACTTCAGCTCAGGTCATGATCTCATGGTCTGTGAGTTCAGTCAGGCCTTGTGTCCAGCTCTGTGCTGACAGCTCAGAGCCTGAGCCTGTTTCGGATTCTCTGTCTCTCTCTCTCTGCCTTCCCCCAATTACTCTCGCTCTCTCTCTCAAAAATAAGTAATAAAACATTAAGAAGAAGAAGAAGAAGAAGAAGAAGAAGAAGAACGACGACAACTTACGGGATCCTGGAGGTCAGGCTAATGTCAAGCTCAGGTTGTATTTTGCCTCTAGCAAAGTATTAACATTGAAGTGGCTGAATTCTTGGGGGAAGGTCTCTGCCTGCCTCAAGGACTTTTCAATGGGCTATAGTTGTAAGGAAGTTTACTTTGTTTCCTACGTTTCTCTTGCCTTTTTGTTCTCCACATCATGTATCTCCCATAAACATGGAAGAAGTAACTCAAAGGGGTGGCCAGAACGTGGGCTATAGTACCACCCCAGCTAAGTCAAAGGACCAACCAAGGGTGTGAGTTTGTAGGAAGGTGACCAGGAAAAGTATGGTAAACAAGGCTAAGGTTTGTTATGCAGATTTGAGTCTTTGCCCTCTCCACTAATCAGCCTTTTGTGATTAGAGACATGTTTCTCTTCCTGGCACACACAGAGAGGCACCCTTACAAATGGAGAGCTTTCCTTTATAAGTGTAAATTTCCCTTACAAAGGGGTAACTTCCACTCTGCTCTGAGAGCTCCTCTGGTGTCTGTTCTCAAAATAATTAAATTCAAAATAATCCTTAGACCCAAAGGCCTGTTTGGGATAGCGTAGTCTGGTCTCCTGTGTACACCTGGTACTCTGTTAATAAACCAAGATTAGGGTTCAGCATTAAATGTCCACATCACATTGGGTTCCAAAGTATTAGTGTTAGCATATGAGATAAGTGTTAGCATTTATAAACTGTAATATTATTTGAGCTAAAAAACACTGTTTTCAGAATAAACATTTGGTTTTTGACAATCTAAGGCATGAATTGATCTTAATTTTTATATGCACAAAGAAATTTTCAGTCCTCATTCCCAAGGATAGTCTATAAGAGCAGGTTTTATATTTTGTCTTCAGAGAATGTTCCGTTGTTGTGTTTGTGGGTGGCGTGTGTGTGTGTATGTGTTTTAATTTGAAGAATTCTACAATTTGTTTGTCATCATTTACGTCACCATCTTAAAAATTCAACAGATCGGGCTGACCTCTTTTCCATGGCAAGGAGCCTAATAAAAACTAAGTAAAATTCACATTTTAACAGCAGTAATGTCTTAGCGTTGGAAAATGATTGTCTTTCTAAATCTGCAAATAATCCCCCTGGGTATTTTTTGGCCTTTATTTTTAATTAGACTCAATATTTGAGAAGTCATTTATCCACTGCCTCAAAAAATTTAAACTTTTTGTTAAATAACTGAAATGAGTCATGTTTTATATAATCCTCTTCTCTTTGAAGACGATGTTGTCTGATAGGCAGCTGAAGCGGGAAGCTGAGGAACCTAAGAGCTCTCTCATGGGATTCCTGCGAAGGCTCCCTGGGACTCTTCCCTCCGTCCCAGCTTCATGTCTGTCCAACTTGAAAAAGGACAAGGTTTCCATTTCTTTTCCGCCATATAAGGATTAAGTGGATAATCAGTCAACAGCAGAATTAATACTGACCTTTGTAGAGTCAGCGGTCCATGCATATTAAATGAGCAAATTCAGTTAAAAGTACAACTTTGTGTTTAGAGGACTCGAGCCCCTCAGGGAGTTCCTAGTACAGAAATCCCTTCCTGCCCTGCATCATGGATTGGACAAGGCAAGGTAGGCACACGCCATCAGGACTGGTTTTAACCTAAAGCCATGTCTAATAATGTAGCATGTTTTATTTTTTTAAATACTATTTACCCATTGCTTGTGACCTTATGGCTGCCTGGGACACCAACCCCACCAAAAACTAGTGATCATTACAACAATGGACCAAACCGAGAGAAAACCGGAAACAGGTTAACTTCCTGCAACGTGAAATGAAAATACCCATTAAACTCCTCCTAACACTGGTTTAAGGCATAACTCTTACCTTCAGAAAGCTTGCAGTTTTGTCAAATGCGTGTAGCTTCAGGGCACCTGGGTGGCTCAGTCAGTTACGCATCCACCTCTTGATTTCGGCTCAGGTCCTAATCTCATGGGTTCATGAGTTCAAGCCCCATGTTTGGCTCTGTGCGGACAGCACAGAGTCTGCTTGGGATTCTCTCCCTCTCTCTCTCTCTCTCTCTCTGACCCTCCCCTGCTCATTCAGGCTCACTCTCTCTCTCTCTCAAAATGAATAAGTAAATAAACTTAAAAAAATAGGTCTTTTCAACAAAGAAACCCAGAAAGAATGGTCCCATATCTATGCAGATGAAAGGGCACGTCCCCTGCCACAATCCTTCCCTTCCCCAGGTCTACCAAAAGAGACAGAAACAAGATTAAAGGTTGTAACTCCCAAATTGGAGAACTGCCTTCCTATATATTTCACCTTTTCTTTAAGGGACAATTTTCCACTGATATACTTTGCCCAACCATGCAGAAGAGTAAGTGGATTTGAAATGCGTGTGTGCACCTGCACACACGTGCGCACACACATTCTGTAGGAACTACACAAAAGGCCTAAACAGAAGCAACTTATCTGGGTTTACGTTCATTGTTTCTTTGTTTTCCAAAATATTTTACTAATGCCTTGTGACTCGCTAGACGCAAATATATGAAAGGAAGGTGCTTATATGAGAGGAAATGTTCGGTTCAAATGCACTACGACTTCAATCTATCATTTTGCCTTTGAATAAACAGAAAAGTCATCTAAACCTCTGGAATTTTAATTCATTTTTATGGCCTCCTTATATTCTTCCAAAGTGCCTTCATACTTCTATATAATATAATGGACTACGCACCTGATTCAAGTCCTTTCGTTGCCCAGTTAGAGGTGGAATTTGAGTTAGCAGACCAGCTGGATAGAGTAATAGCAGCTGTTGTAAATTCAAATGCATTTTTACAGGAAAAGATAGACTTCACACTGGAGAGTTTATTATGCTGTTTATGGCACACCTGGGGACTGAGTTTCATTACCAGCCCACCCTGGTCAAAAATAGAAGAAAATGTCCATGAATCAATCTGTGTGAAAGAGGCATTTGGCCTGTACCTTGGTTGGGGAGAGGCCAGCGATTTGGAAAATTAGTTTGATCAAAACAATGAGCTAAAAGGCTAGCTGAAATAGAGCCACCATTTAACCGGGTAGCATCTGCTCCCCAACGCAAACGCCTTTTACCTTTCCCAGGTTGGCTGGGCAAGTAAGTGCTCGAAACAGAGGGTCCGGCAGCACAGGACTCACTGACATTGTCAGTCCCAAATCTAACGGCCCAATGGAAGGCTGAGTCTGAATCCAGTAATAGAAAGAATTTGGGAGCATCTCTAAAGGAGAGCACAGTAGCATTTCTTGAAAGGAAAACACAAGAGCAATGTGTCCTACACTTTGAGAGATTATTTCAAGAGTATGTTGAAAGCTGAAGGCTGGGCCTTTCAAGGGCACCCGGCAGAGTGCCCTGACCCAGGTTAAGCTGCATGAAAGGCAAACTGTCGCTTCTGATGGGCCCACGAAACCCCTCTGCCCTCATTTTAGGTACAGCGCGTGCAAACTCTTAATGAAAGTAGCACTAATGGCCCCTGAAGAGGGAGCATAAGGCCAGCTCAGGGCAAAGCACAAGCTAACAACAGCCCTCATCCCCAGGTGGGACATGTGTGACGTCGGCTGCCCAAGGACAAAGGAAAGGACAGAAAACAAATGACTGAACTGATAGAGTCTCCATCAGTTTGCAAATATCTCAGTAAATTCCAAAACGGCAATTTTACCAGGAGCCTCATCTCCAGGAACTCCCTACTGTCTTAATGTTAATGCTTTGCTAGAGGGAAAACAACCTTAGCCTGACAACAGCTAGGCCTCCGGTCTCCTGTGAGTCTTCTCTGGGATACGGAAACCACTTTAAGAAACTTCCTCCTGCGTTTACCTCTCCCAGCTGCACAGTGGATAAGCAGCCACTCGTCAGAACCCCAGTGCAGCGCTTCCTCCACGGGTCCTGTCCCCGTGCGTTAATAAAATCACCTTTTTTTGCACCAAAGATGTCTTCAAGAATTCTTTCTTGGCCGTCGGCTCCATGCAATGGGTGTTCTTACCCGCACCTCAGAACTGTGCAAACAGCCTGAGACAGGATGGTTCTGAACTGATTCTGGAGGCACAGCTGGCTAATGAAAACCTACCCCAGAGGCCAGGGTGGGGTGGCACCCTCCTCCTCATGGGTGGCATAGACGGTGATTCTGACTCTGGCTTACATGACAGAGGGACATGATTTCAGTGAATCCAGTTCACAAAATACTAGCCCTCAGTACACAGGCGCGCTAGGCCTCTGCCCTGAGACTAGTCTCAGAATGCCTTCAGAAGGGCATGGGCAGGACCCTGCACAGCCCAGGACACGCAGCCCTGGGCGTCACATCCCTCCCACGCAAGTCTTTGCCACATAATTTAATACCTGTCCTCAATCCCGTGGCCATAAATTTAAAAAGCAGTGGGAAGATACAGTTTTCATAATGATTTGGGAACAAAGAAATATTTGGTGATCAGTTATTTTGAACAAATAGCCAAAACCCATTATTCACATTCTATTGACATATGGTCCAGAAATAACTGAAGGCAACTGTCCAGATTTACTAATGCAACCGCTGGAAAGATTTTTGTTAGCTTTGTTCTTATTAACCAGTTTGGCACCCTCTACAGCCTTAAATTTATAGCACGATTTTTATGCTTCCTCATTCAGTTTAGATTTGTGTAAGCCTGCAACCTGAAGATGAAAACAGTATATAAGTAATTTATGGGAGCAAAGAGAAGTAGCCAAGATGTGGCATGGGTCATGGGTAAGGTGCTGGGCAGAGATTCCGTGGCCAGGCTTGCTAATGACCACCCTGGCAAGGGCAAGATCAGACATATGCATGTGTGTGCTGGTGTACGTTTGAATTAGGCCCCCTGAGTCTGCAGGAACATGAGGCAGAGCATTTATGGGAAAAATAGGTTGAGAAATTAGGACCCACGGGCAATCCCTCCACGGGCGGACAAGGAGGCTCCAGAAGGAATGGGATCCAGTTCAGGACGCATGGAGATCTCTGGCATCCGTGCCCTGTCTGCTGTTGTGACTCTCCCTCCTCTGGCATCTCTGTCGTCTCCGGCTGTCTGCAATACTCTGGCCGGTTAACGGTCTCCTCGGTTTATCCTGTAGAGCCATCCTCCGGAAACTGTGGACCAGGAAAATGCTAGACTGTGTTGTTAGCGACACCCTGACCTGCCAACCCACTGTTGGGACCACTTCGTTCCCTAGAACCCCCTTCTCTGTAGGTTCTAGGTGAGGGTGGAGATCAGAGCAGGCCCCTCGAAGCGCTAACCATAGAGCTGCCACAAGACGCAGCAATTCCCTTCCTAGCGGTCCCCCAGGAGAGCTGCCAACAGGTGCCCCACAAATAACGTGTCCTCCACTGGTTGCTACAGAGCTGTTCCCAGCAGCCCAACGGCGGCAACAATCCGAGGTCCCGGATGCGTGAACGGAGAAAGTAAGCGTGGTCTATCATAACGACGGGGTGTTATCCTGCCACAGCAGGGGTGAACTTTGAAGCAGCGTGCTACGCAAAAAGCCAGACACCAAAGGTCACATCATGTAGCATTCCACTTACCCAAAAATCTAGAACTGGCAAATGCATAGGAACAGAAGTTGGTTGGAGGTGACCAGGGGAGGGGAATAGGGTCACTGCTTCCTGGTTAGTTTCTGTTTGGGGCCAAACCAGAGGTTTGGGGAGCAGATAGAAGTGCAGGCTGTACAACAGCATGTGAATGTAGTTAACGCTACTGAGTTATGCCCTAAAGATGGTTAAAATGGCAAAATGTACATTTATAAATAAGCGTACATTTATTTTACAACGAGAAGTCATATGCGATAGGCTGATGGGCAGAAATCACTGCTGGGGGGGCGGGGTTCTGCCACAGTCAGACACAAGCAGAGGGCCGCAGGGGAGGGGCAGGGAAGGGGCAGAGGGCCGCAGGGCTCTGGCTGGGCCCGGATGGTCCACACTCTCCCACCAGCCGCTGTCCGGCTCACCTCCCTGACCGCTGCTGACCAGCAGAACGCCCCCATGTCCTCTGCGGGACTGTCGCAGGCCACTGTCTGCACAGAGTGCATTAGATGCCCCCAATCTCCACGTGGGCTCCAGCCTCCTGCCCCGGCCTGGACGCCCTGGCCTGTCTGCTGGCCCGGGATGACCGGTTCTCCCGCCCTTCCTTCCCAGCCCCTCCCTGGGCAGCGTAAGCTCCAGCGCCCACGTTTGGTTCCGTTCCCAGAGCACAGGGAGGGGCTCCTTCTTGGCCTGTAGAAGGACCCACTTCCTGGTCCCATTCAAAGCCTTGTCCCTGATTCTTCCTCTCTGGGGAGGGAGCTGCCTGTGGGGTTCCTTCAACCACTGTTGGAGGAGCGCTTCAGCGTAGGAAGGATTTTCCACATCGCATCTCATCTCCATACCGACCGCGAAGCATGTTATTACTTTGGGAAGACGAAACAATTACTAAGCGGTGGTGGCGGGGCCGGGCCTGCCTTTCCCTGGGGCGTCTGCTTGTTGCTCTCCAGACACCAGGCTCAGCAGTGCTTCTGGGTGACCCTCGCAGGTGGCCCTGGTCACTCCCACCCAAATTTCCATGCTCAGCCTTCCTTGCAATTCAGAATATGCGCCAAAGCCCCCAGGACGCCTGCAAAGTTCGGATGTGTTTTACAAGTGGTTATTATTGAGCTCGTTAGAGTTGCCCTATCTGTCTTTCACTGTTGGTATTGATTTGTGGACTCACCCATCACAAAGCATCTGGGCACAAGCCCAAGACAGATGCTTAATTAAACTCCGAGCATCCCACTCTTGCTCACACACACGTTGGTCCCCGAATAACAAATCGTACAAATGCCAGCGTAGTCAGATGGCCCTGGGATCACAGGCAGTCAAAGTGGCCAAACCCCAAGAGGTACCTCCAACTTTGAAAGTCCACCACTGGTCAGACACGTTCCCTCAATGTGCTATGACGTTCTGGTACCACAGTGAGAGCGGGGCCCCCAAGCGGCCAGCACCGCATCTCCCGGACCTGCAGACACGTGGGCTCACCAGGGAGGGGAGGTCCTTGCTCCAGAACAAAGTTACTGGTGTGGTCAGACTGGCCGGTGCGTTAGACCAGTTCCGTGGCCTCCTGACTACAAAAGCCATTGTTCAAATGGAGAGGCCACCGTGCCAGGCTGAAACTGAGCTGGCCCATTATCGCGTGCCAGGTGTCTCCCAGAAGGCTGTATTCAGACAGCGCTCTTGAGGGCAGCCACCTGGAAGTGCGGCCAGTTTCTGTCTGCACATGGTGACAGATCTCCCGCTCCACTCCGTGTAGGGCGTCAGTCCGCCTTTCCCAAGGGTGCAAGCTTCCCTCATGGGCTAAAACTTATGACTAGAGCAGTGTTCTTAACCAGGGGCCACTTTGCCCACCCCCAGGGGACACATGGCAATGACCCGGATACATTTTGGGATGCCATAACAGGAAGGGGTTGCTCCGGGCATCTGGTGGCAGAGGCCTGGGCTGCCAGCCATCCTGCAGCCCCGGGACAATGAATCATCTGACCAAGAAGTCAACAGAGCCCAGGTGGAGAACCCAGCCCTAGAGAACGCCTACCCCACACTTACTGTTCTAAAGACTTTCAAAGGGTTAAAATAATTATATTTTACATGTCTTTGTCCAGTTGGGCTGCTTTAACAAAATACAAATGAATGGGGCGCCTAGGTGGCTCAGTCAGTTAGGCGTCTGACTTCCGCTCAGATCATGATTTTATGGTTCGTGGGTTCGAGCCCGGCCTCAAGGCTCTGTGCTGACAGCCAGTTCAGAGCCTGGAGTCTGTTTCGGATTCTCTCTCTCTCTCTCTCTCTCAGAAATAAATTTTTTTTTAAATTTAAAAAATTAAAAAAAAATACAAATGACTGAGTGGCCTGTAAACAACAGACATTTCTCCCTCCCAGCTCTGGAGGCCAGGCCGGCAGTCTAAGGTCCAAGTAACGGCCCATGTGGTGTGTGGTGACGACTTGCTTCCTGGCTCAAGGATGGTGCCTTTGCTGCGTCCTCACAGGGCAGAGGGACGAAGGAGCTCCCTGGGTCTCCTCTGTGAGGCACTCGTCCCGTTCGTGGGCGCCCCACTCTCATGAGCAAATCACCTCCCCAACCAAGCCCCCATTTCCAAATACCATCACGTTGCGGATTATTTCAACATAGGAATTGGGGGGCAGGCAAATAGTCTGCCGTAGCCCTGTATTACAGGCAGATCAAGTTCGTTCTACCTTCAAACCAGTCTGTTTATTGGCACAGATACAATCCAAAGTATGTTTAAGATGTGGAACCTATACTTGTCATGCATCTTTTTACATGAGGCTTTCAAGTATTGTCGTCCTTGTTTGAACACTGGGAATCCATTCGCTGTTTGTGCAGAAGGGCATTCCCAGAGGGGCACCTGGTAGACAGAATACACTTTTTCTCCCAAGAAGGACCGACTCCCCTCCCTCGAGTGGGGAAGCTCACAGGCACGTGGAAATGACACGTCAATGGGAAGACATCTACGCTCACACGAGGCAGACAGAAAGGACCATCAGCACACAGAAATCATGATGGGCTGGAGTAAGACCTCGCTGAGAGGCTCTGACTTGGTCTGGACCCTCAAGGAAATGTCGGGGCTGGGAGGGCGAGGGGGCAATAGGCGGATGCCGGGCGCGGAGGTTGTGCTAAAGCAAACTTGACTCGAATCAAGAGATCAGCGTGGCAGAGGGTTCATACCGAGAGCAGCGAGGCCAAATTTGCCAAGTGAGCTGGGAACCAGCTTACAACTTGCCATGAGTACCAGGCTTAGGCTACTATGGAAGGTTTTTGACCAACAGATCTATAATTTTTTTTTAATGTTTTTTATTTATTTCTAGGAGAGAGAGAGAGACAGCGTGAGCAGGGGAGGGTCAGAGAGAGAGGGAGTCACAGACTGAAACAGGCTCCAGGCTCTGAGCTGGCAGTCAGCACAGAGCCCGACGCGGGGCTCGAACCCACGAACCGCGAGATCATGACCCAAGCGAAAGTCGGACGCTTAACCGACTAAGCCACCCAGGCGCCCCATTGACCAACAGATCTATAAAATGAAAGAAGTGTTTCCGTAAACCTAATCGGTCACGTTGATGGCGCTAGAGCGGAAATCAGGCAGACAGTCAGGAGATGCTGCAGAACACTGGAGTTGTGAAAAATGCCTTGATTAGGGTAAATTTTGCATCTGAGTGGTGAGTAAACAGGAGTTGTGCTTGCTGTTACTGGGAATGAGAGGCCACCAAGGGCAGGGAAAGGGACGAGGGAGGGGTGAGGGACTGTGAAAAGCTGTTTGGGGAGAGAGAAGCCGAGGAGGACTTTGAACTTGCAGGAATTCCTCATCTCTATAAAGCCCGACTCTCTTCCCATCACTTTATCGAGACCGTTCTTAATACAGAAGTCACAGTGACCTCATAATTGGCCAATCAAGTTGCTTATTTTTCAACCGTCATCCTACTTGATTTACCCGTAGATTTTCAGCTACTTTAATGTTTTCATTTTTTAATGCACATTCAGTGTGCACTGTCTTTGTTTTAATGCAAATAGTTTTAAGCACATTCAGGCAGTGTGTTAAGCTTAAGGGGTAAAATGAACATGATTCCTTCTCTCCATAAACTTAGAGCCCAGTGGGAAACAACCATTAAACAAGTGATTATGCATATATCCCTGTATAAATATAATTGTAGTAAGTGCTATAAAAAAAATTAGAAGCTCTAAGAGTTCATCATAGGGAACCTCCCTTGTCCTGGAATAAAGGAAAAACTCCCTGAAGAAATACTCTGGCTGGGACGTGACGGGCACGTAGGAATTCACTGGATGGAGGGCCAAGTATGACACCCAAAGGGAGCCATGTGCAAACGCCATGGCCCAGGGAGAGCTTGGTGCATCCAAGGAAGGGAAGGGGCCAGCAAGGCCCCGTGCAAGTGGGGCAGAGGAAGGGGCCACATTAGACCATGCCACCCCACAATCAAGATTTTGAATCCAGGGTCACAGCAGGCCACCGACAATATAATTAGGTCTGCGTTTTTACAATANCTCCTTGAGTGAGGGTGATGCAAGGGGAGGGCTGGGGTTTATCTGAGACAGAGAGGGAGAGGCCTTGGTTAGTGGCTGAATGTGAAGAGGGCCCGGAGAGGTGCCCTGGGAAGGGGAGGAAGACTCAGCTTGGACGCAGGAAGGGGAGCTGTCCTGCGAATGAGAATCAGCCTGGGGCAGGAAACATTAAACCTCATTGCCCTCTGTCCATATCTCCTCCTCCTCCTGCGGGGCAGCGTGGCCACACCCAGCTCTCAGGCCCCTCCCCGCCCCCCGGTCGCCCTTACACCTGCCTGCGGTTCTGCCCAAATGCTCCGCCCCGACATCTCCAGTTCCGGGACACCCACGGACGGGGCAGACCCACAGCACAGCCACGTACGTGCTGCCTCCTTTCCGAGGTCTTGCTGGCACCTAAGCTTAACAGATACAAGTCTGAGCTTATTCTCTTCCCTGAGGGGGAAAAAACAAGAAAAAGGAAAAAGGCCGCCAACCTCTAACACTGGCAGCAGCCTCTACTGGGTGCCCAGGCCCCGCACGTGGGATGCGTCCTCCTTGGCTCCTGAAAACCCAGCGTTGGAGAAAATGGGTCCATCCCCCTTTGAGACCAGCCTGCTGGGTCCTCTGCCCTGTCCCGGCCAGGCCCGGTCCCCTGGGGGCCCCAGCGCGGCCTGTGCGTCACAGCAGGGGGCTGGTGAGCGCAAGAGCGGAGACCCCACCACCACCTGT
>NW_027527956.1:4361822-4378172 GCF_008692635.1 Crocuta crocuta
GCCGCCTGCTGCCCCCCTGTCCCTGTGCCCGCCAGGCCCCGCCTCCTGGGCGTCCCTGCCGTCTCCAGGCGCCGGGGTTCCTTCCTCTGGGCCTCCGCAGGCAGCGCTCCCAGCTTGCTGGTCCCGTCTATCTCCGTGTTGTGCAACTTACCTCCTTGTCTATCTCCGTGTTGTGCAACTTACCTCCTTGGCCGTCTATACCGACAGAAGTCCCCAATCCCTCCCTGCGGGCTTAGGACAGGAGAAGCCAAGGGCTTAGCCACAGATCAGTTCACCTGTTCTGAACCCTGGATGCACTATGGAGCCGCCGGACACAGGACTGAGACACGGCCCTGCCCTGGCAGCGTCCGCAGAGACTCTGGCTCGACCCTGGGGGACAGGACCCCACCGTGAGAGGCCCAGGGCCAGGACGCCGGGCGGCTGGAGCTGAGGGCCCGAGGGAGAAGCCGCAGAGCCTGCTCCCCGGGAGAGGGGAAGAAGCAGGAAGACACCCCACGCAGGCACTTGCCGGAAGGCCAGTTCCCCAGGGCCCGGCCGTGCTGCCCGGTGAGCTGGCCGAGACCCCGCGGCCTGTCTGAGGGGCTGGAGTTTGCCTACATGTGCTCCAACCAGGTGGAGACGTGGGAGGTGAAAGGATTCTATGCTGTGGGCAAGAACAACAAACTGAAGGGTGACATGAATTCACCGTCCACTTTACCCTCCGCCCAGGATCGACGTGCAAGAGGGCGTCACTGCTGTTCAGCGTGGCCCACTCCTGAAACACAAGAGGCAGTGCTCGCACCCCCGTCTTCCAGGTGCTTGGACGAGTCTCGAGTACTTGCAGGGTAAGCCCACCACCAACAGAGCGAAGGGAGGCACCAGCCGGCCTGGCCGCTCACGTCGAGGGTCCCCGGACGGCAGCTAAGTGGCCCTCGTATTGCCTTCCTGTCCTGGGGAGGGATTCGCAGTGACTCCCTCTGCCCAAGCACACTGATGGGTTTGGGTAAACAGTGGTCTCTGCCTTCCTGAGCTGGAAAGAGCCCCAGGCTCGGCTCCCACGTGGAGGACAGCCAGCCCCGCCGTCCGCAGAGACACCAGCCCCGGAGACGCCTGCAGTCGGTCCTCACCCGCGGGAAACGTGCGCGCGAGGCGACGGTGACATTTGGGAGAGAACAAAATAGCACAACATGTAGGAAGTTGCGAGAGAAGGATTATTTAATCCTCTTCCGAAACGCTGGCTGGGCTCCAAGAGCAGTAGGCAGAAGACCACTTTAGGAAAGTGAAAACCAATCTGAATAATGATGAGAGAGCTGGTGTCAGGAGCCGGCCCAGCAAACTCATTTATAGCCTTGAAAATGAGGGAATAATTGAATCTTCCTGTGGAAATGAACATGCTGTAGAAAAAAAAAAAAAAGCGAGAGAGATCAAATTGGATTTCTCTCCCCAGGTCCTCGAAGTCCCGTTGCTGCCCTATGCGGTAGGGGAACGATTACGTAATCAGAGGAGAACCTGTCTCTACCGCCCAGCCTGACAAAGACACCCCATTCCATTCCGCAGAGCGGACTCCATTTCAACTAGTTCCAGGTTGTCTCTGTGCCCAGTGTTTTTAAGTCCTAAAATAATGCCACCTCTGCAGTTCACGTTCCAGAAGATCTATTCTTTCATCAAAAGCAAAATTAGTGGTGCTCCTTAAAAATGCCTGTCGGGCAGGAAGACATTGCAGGAAGAAGCCTGAGTACCTGTGCCCAGGGGGGCTCACCTCCTCCGGAAGCCCAGGGCGCGCCCTTCCTGCCTCTTCTGGAAGTGGCCCAACCCGGAGGGACACAGTGCCTCGGGTCTGGCCATTTTGCTGGGATACTTACACCCATGAGAAAAGGATGCACCCGGGGCTGGAGAAGCGAGGGGTCTGGGCTCCTGTGTCCCCCGTGTGAGGCAGGGCAGCCGGAACGTGCATAATCTGGCTCGCTTCCCTATCACGTTGCTCTCTCCTCCCCACCTCTACTGCGCTAGCCCCAAAGTACTGTTTTACAACCAAAATAACTCCTTGTTTTAGCACCCCCATAAAAAACTGGCAGGCGCTATGTCAATAAAATACACAGAAATTATTTGTGACCAGAAAAAAAGACAACCAATAACCTCAAATAGCATCAAAACTGAAAACAAGAAAAGCACAGGATCAGGGTTTCTCGATCTGCACACTGGGCATCACATCAGTTTTCTCTGAAGCTGAACTTTGCTCCCAGGGTTGACAGTGCGGAAATAATAATCCTAGGGCTGCGTGCCAAGTGCTGCTCGTTTATTCCTCTAACACGTGACAGGGTGGAATGATTACCACTACGCCGTGTGGGAAGTAGCTGGGGCACAGAGAGGTCACTTGTTTTAGTCAGGGTCACACAGCTAGTAAATGTCAGAACTAGAATACGAGGAGGCCAGGCTGCCCCAGGCTGCAGACCATGCACTTGGCTGCCACACTATGTGGCCGTGAGCTGGAAACTGCACTGGACATTTTATAGACGTCATCACATTTAGTGTGTGCTCACTACAATCTCCTAGGGTAGATCTTTGTAACCCCAATTTACAGACAAGGCTTGTATGCCCCAGTGGGGTTCAGGGCAATACTCCAGTACCCAGGCATTTAACCGCGTGCCCTGGGGTGCGCACCAAGATGAACCACCTGTTGTAAAAGTTCTTTGCAAAACTCTCGCAGCCCAGCGTGCGCGCCAGACACAGTTGCTGCTGCCACGTGCGAACCGCTCCAGGCTTCCTCCAGTCCTCGGCGTGGGGGCCGTCCCCCAACACATAACCCCGCCGCTCCACAGTCCTTCTAAACACTCTGAAAATCCATGTCCACGTTGAAATGCAGCCCATTTACCCATTTCCCAGGACATCAGTGGTACACACGTCATACATGCCTGTGCACGCACATGTGCACACCCACACGGGTGCTCCCACATAGATGCACACACAGACTGATCCTTGGCCCCCTTAGAAATTTAACTTCCGTAAGAACAGAAAATAAAAATCGGTCTTTATAATCATGGCTGTAAGTATCTAACAGGTGCTAGGTGTTAAATACGTCTTTTGGTTAATAAAGGTTCTGCCAGGCGAACCACCTAAACCTTGAGGAGAGCCCACCCACAGGCAGACCCCCCAGGTGAGGGCTGTGGGGCCCCGGGCTGGCAGGGGAAGTACTGGGACTCAGACCCTGTAGGGTGGCAGCGTTCAGGTCTCCTCTCGAACCGGACGAGCTGGCGCTACTGGCGACCTGACCTCCCGCCCTCTGGTTCCTCATCCAGAGTTGCTCTCCTTATTTTACTGAGAGACAAAGCTGGTTTTGACTTCAAACCTTTGTGGACCCCTTGCTGTGAGTGAAAATCCAAATTTACGAACTCTCCCATCCGGCCCCCAGTCCACCACCCACCTCACCTCCTGCTACCAGGACCCTACTCCCCGAAGACCCCTCACTGAGCCCTCCCCACTTTACCCTGTGATTCTCGCTTCCTTTAATGCTCTTTTCTAATTATTCACCTGCCAAATTAATATTTGTCCTTCGAGATCCAGATGTTAGCTCCTCCATCAAGTTTTTCCCACCTACACTTTTTCAGATACTAATTTAGCGACTTCTATCTGGTAGATGGACATAATAATTTGTTAAAATTTCTACTATTTAAACTCCTGACCACTGGTCTAAATGCATGGGTATGTGCAGAAAGATAGAGAGATATGAATAGGTATATATTGAAACATGCATGCACACACACACACCAGGACAGAATGAATATTTCTCAATTTTGTGTCCCAGTGCTAACCATGACCTCTAGTATGTATTGGGTATTTGAAAATGTTTATTGACAAAGTGGATGGACAGATGGATGGATACATGGAGGATAAATGGAAGAAAGGATGTATTGATGGGCAAATGGAAAGGTGGACAGGTAGGAAGATGCCATTCAGGTTCAAGAGCCCAAAATGGCTGCACTCATGCAGAAGATCAAAGAGGTTAAATCTGAGAGTTTCTTGTCTTCAAGGGCAATTTAGCACCATGATTAAATCCACAGGGTGTGAAAATGGACTGAATGGGTTTAACCAATTTTCCACATTTACCAGCTACATATGTTTTCCATATTTCAGCTTCCTCATCTGAACTATATGGGTTAAAATAGTACCTCTCTCCTAGGGATTAAATGAGCTAATGCACAAGAGATGATGGGCTCCTACCCTACAGCATCCTCCACCCGGGGGATGGGCCATACTCCAACCACACTGGGTATGAGGTCACGAGCACAGACCCTGCATCACACTCCCCACACATACTCTACAAGCATATAGCGTACCGGGTGATATGTTAAATGTGGAGATGCAAAGAAGATGGTACCCTGACCTTGCAGAGCTTGGTCTAATAAGGAAGAAAGATGTTGACATGAGCACATGATCGTATTGAATACCACAAAGGAAGACTCAGAGCACTTTGAGCATCTATAGCAGGGTGTACCCTGGCCTGGATGATCAGAACTCCTCCCCGACAGTGGAGCAGGAGTTAAATTGGATAAGAAGAGAAAGAGCTTTCCCAGAGCAGCACCAGCATGGGTCCTAGAAGCCAGAAGGGGGCCACTGCAGATGATACTTTGGGACATCAGGGTAACCACTCACTGCACTGGGGGAGGTAGGTGTGGTTGGGTTGAAGATTTTCTTCCTTATCTACGAATAATGGGAAATGACTCAAGTTTTAAGCAAGTTGTAATTGTTTCCCGGCACAGAATGGAAGAGATGAAAGAAAAAATGTCCTGCACAGCCCAGTGAAAGATGAGACTAAACTGGAGAGAGATGTGACATAACCGTTGTTACCAAAATTCACAGAAGTTTGAGTGGGACATGTATTTAGTTTAAAACCAGCTAATGACAAGAAAAATATTAAGGGGTTCCTGTCCCATTCATCCCTCTCTTTGCTTCTTCAGACTTGGATTCCAGGTCTTCCCGGAAGTCAAGGTAACGTGTAAGGCCTGCCAGTCACGGCATCTCTAGGCATCACTGCAATGAGCTGCAAAGTGTCTAATTTAGTTTCCCAGCTATGAAGCGTTCATTTTTTCTCCTTGGAGTCTGTCGTTTCAGTTACTCCGATCAAATGGATCACCTCTGGCTTATTTCGGAGGTTACCTCTGTCTATCAGAATGTCACTAGTTACTGCTTACAGAATACACATGACTGCTAAGCTTGCCGTTTCTGTACTCAAACACATCTCATTAACACCCCCTCGTGTCTCCACGTCTGCCTCACTTCCCATCACTGTTGTTGGCTCTGCTGTGGAGGAAAGGCACCCCTTTATTTGTTTTCTCCATGAGCCACCTGGGCACAGGCTGATGGGTAGACGTCTGCAAGAAAAAGTAAAACCTTACACACCATTATGACTTCCATTTTCTGCCATTTTCTTGTCCTCCCTTCATTAATCACTGATTCCGCCTTTCCAAACACCCATGTGTGTTGACTCCAACAGAAAAATAACTTCATAAACTTTAATCTACTTTCTAAAGCCTCTCCCTCCCCACATATACCTCCCCTGAAATCATTTCCCACATTGGTTCCCCATCACACAACCTCTGCCACAGGCATTTTCAGAACAAATGAATATACACAGCCTCTTTCTCTTTTCCTTCTTCTTCTTTTTTTTTAGACTAGACAGAGCACAGATCCCTAAAATAGAAGAAAATATATTCACTAAAGAACATCAAATCCAAGATACACAGCTTATAATGTAAGGCTGGACACTAAATTGAGAAGTAATTTTGCCATAAGCAGAAATGATGAATATCTTTCCCAAATGGAAAGGCCCTGACAGCGAGGCTATAAAAATCACATTACTATTGTTACATATTCATGTGACTAGAAAGGCATCAATAAATAGACAGCGAGAGGCCATAGATTCTGTACATATGGAGACCATATGTCTCAGGTTTTCTGGGAAAGAAATATTATGTCCTGTGTACCCATATGTACAGTCATCCTGGCTGGCCATGTGTCCCAAATTTTGGCTGAGAGAATACGGCCACTATAGCTTACATACGTATCCAGTTCCCACAAAACGCAACCAACGGCGCGAGCGAGGTGTGTAGCCACACTTGGCTGTGGTGGGGTGGTGTTGACAGAAAGCGAGGCATTGGGGCCAACTCTGTGGTAGAAGGTGAAAGGATAGAATCTTTCATAATTATCACAGGATGTGGAAGAGCCAACGGTATATTTTATAAACTCTTCAACGACAGCAGTGCAGAAAAGAAACAATTAGAAGCAGCCAGAGGCATTTTGCAGAAAAATGTTTTGTAACAAGCGTTTTCAAATGCATATGCGTTGGAAGGAAGTCTCACCCTGGCACTGTGGAATTAGCAGTTAACGAACAGAGACAGCTACAGCGTTAGAAGTGAACAAAGACTTTCAAGGCTCAACACAGAGCAGGTGCAGCCCGGGCAGTGTGGAGTCACGGACGGGCAATCCTGACGATCCCTGGGGGTGGCCAGGAGTGACTCCAGCCAAATGGACAAGAACAAGAAGGGGCACTTGCCTCGTTACTTTGGAGATGAAAGACTGCTTGTTAAGACCAGGATTCTGCTATTGGCTTATCTGACTATGATCCATTTGCTATGATGTACAGTTATGCCTAAATTAACCGTTTTGCCAAGTATGGATGATTCTTTTAGGATAGTACCTTCATAAGAAATTGTAGTTAAGATTTAACTTTTGGGGGCACCTGGGTGGCTCAGTCTAAGTGTCTGACTCGATTTTGGCTCAGGCCATGATCTAGGCTCAGGTCATGATCTCACAGTCATGAGATTGAGCCCCATGTTGGCTCTGTGCTCGCCTGCTTGGGATACTCCCTCCTCATCGCTCTCTCTGCCCCTCCCCCTAGTCATGGTTTCTCTCTCTCTCAAAAAAAAATAATAAAAACAAAAACAAAACAAAAGATTGAGCCTCTGGAGTTACAATCTGTGGCTTCAAGACCCAGTTTCCTCGGTTACAAAGTGTTACTTAACTGTTTTAGGTTTTAGTTTTCTCATCTATAAAATGAAACATAATTACAGTAGCTGCCTGTATAGTAAAGAACTTATCCTGGACCAAAGAGAAGTCTGGCCTCTGCCATCAGCTCTCAGGGACAATCTATCAGCCCTGCGGATCTACTGCCTGACAAAACATCTTTGTTTGGGGGGCTGCCAGGGGGTGGGATGCAGGTTCTTCAGTGGCACAAGGCAGTCTGATAGTGTGATTTAAGGATGGGGCTTTGTCTCAGAGGTATCAGCTCAACCTTGGGGGCTTGGAGACTCAGATCAGCAACATGGGCTGTTAGTCATGACTGTGACCCAGTATAAACTCTGGACACCAAAGCTTAGATGAGCTTCCCTGCTCATACTCTGTGCACACTGCAATCCATCATTGATGGGAGAGGACAACTGAAAGTTTCGACTCAGGACTTGCCTGGACTCACATGCCTCCTCTTTTTTGCTACACTAAACCATAACCGTGAAGATAATACCTTTCACTGAGTCTGTGAACTTGGAGGTGATCTTGACCACACCCAAAGCTGCAGTCAGGGTTAGAAGGGACTGCTTCCCAACTTTATACCACCCTCTTCATTTGTTGTGAGGATTAAATGAGAGAATCCGTATGAAGTACTAAGAATGGTGCCCGCCACCTAGTAGTGCTTAACCAATATTGGGTATTTGTTGTTGTTCCTGATAAAATCCTAGACTGGGCAATATGTATGCATTGCTAAAGAAATCTGATTCTGATCCCCATTCTCTTCAACCAGACCAATGCTGTTCCAGGCAGAAGCCCCCCAGAGCACCACAAAGAGGAAAGTCTTCAAGTTCCCCTACACTTTCAACCATGACCCTCCCTGATTTTTAGGCACTAGTGTTCTTCATGCAACTTCCTGTGAGGAAAGCATTCCACAGGTAAAAAATGACTACAAGAACCGTTCCTCTAAGCTACAGAATCCTGTCCAGAGCGAGCCAATTTGGTTTTGCACAACCAAATTCTGTAATCTTGTGTTAATGTGTATAAATGAGAAGACCTTACAAGTATGGGTGCATTTTATAAGTTACCAGTTAGGCTCTTACCTTCCAGAGCTTAATCTGCTTTGGACGGAAGTAAGCCAATGCCAGTAGGCAAATCTGACTCCTGACCTAAAACCCCTCGCTGCGATCTGAATGATGACCCAGGGATGGGAGGACAGTCTAAACTGACCTGATCATTTGGGCAGCCTCTCTTCTCCTGCCCGTTCCCTAAGGAGAGTACGATGGAATTTTAATGTGAAAGTAGTGAAATGAAATGTAGCCATTAAATCTGCTGAATCACCAAACCCAGGACGTTACAGGCTAAATAAAAAAAGTACTTTATGATCTAGCACTGATTCCTTCCCAAGTACTGGATGATAAAGAATTGTGCACACGTGCGCGCATGCATACACACACACACACACACACACACACACACTCTAAGGGCAGTGTCTACAATAAAATAGAAACACATCCTGAGGCACCATTTGGCACAGGTATTTCAGCATCATCGGCTTGATGGTGGATGTCAGGAAACTTAAGGTGGGGGGTGATCCATACATTGCTCTAGGAAGAGAAGCTCTTGCTGCAAAGTCAGGGTGTTGTATAAAAATCCCTCCAACCTGAAGTGACCCACCTGACCCATAGATGACTCTCATAGGCAGCTCACCAGATAGAGCATTTTGCAGGTGTCTTTAGAAAAACACATAAGTTCTGCTGGCAAGGAACAGCTGTATGAGATTTTAGCTGGATCAAAAGAAATGTTGGTGATGAAATCTGTGCATTTAGGGGGAAAAATGTTCCATAAAGACTACACTTTGAACAACTGCAGGTAGAAAAACTGCTACTTCAGTAATCAGAATGCCAGTCACAAAATGGGCAATAAAGAACGCCTTAGTTAATGATGTTTGAGAAATGCCCCATCGTGCAACGTCCTCTCAGAAGGCCACTATGCATGTAGAGTCCAGCGTCTGGCTAAAATATTATTGTGCTGGCTTTCAGGCCTGGCCACAGGCAATCACAAAGGTTTTACCTGGCAGACCTCACAGGGGAAGAGGTGCCAGTCTATTGTAGTCTCTGGCGGGAGTTACCTGTCAAGGACTCAGCCCCCCCCCAGGGCAGCCAGGCCCATGAGCACATCTGCATTCCTAGCCCAGGCACCTCCTCTCAGAGCTTCTTTACTGGGACCTCAACAGAAGCCATCAACTAGGAGATCTCCTTCTAGGGAGTCGGGAGAGGAAACCTCAAAGATACTCTCTGCACTGGATTCAGTTGTGAGGACCCTTCCGCTCCCAGCCCTCCCCTAATCCCTTCCCCCACCAGCCCCAAGTCCTCAAAGCTGCCAGAGCCTTTGTTCGGGGCTTCCTCAACAATGAGATCTGATTGATCTGAACCCCACATCTGTGCTGACCTACTGCCGCTCAGCCAGTGTGCTGTTCCACGGGGGAAAACGGAACAGGAAGGAGTCGCACCACCTCCGGTTTGGCCCTTTGCTTGTGCCATCACAGTAAGTGAATAAAGCCATGACTGTTACTTTCCTCTTGGCCTGTTGTCTTAATCAGCTGTCACAACACCTGGCAGGTGGGCTGAGCTCCTGGCACTGTGTTTATTGTATCAGAGGCTCTAACAAATCCCGTAGTAAAGAAATGTATCTAACTAGGTGTTTTACAAACCCATTTGTATGGAGAACTTTCATTATATGACACCTACCGGTAATATTCTTTGTGAAATATGTCATTTTACTCTAAGCTCTAAGATAAAGAAATGGCTAGCCCATAAATGGCTGCAGATCAGCTTGGGTATGGAGAGACAGAACAACAAACAAAAGTACCTAGCAAAATAGAGGCTGCCTAAACATCCCTGGCTATGCAGTTTGTAAGTAATTTAATTTGAAAGGATGAGTTTCAACACCAGGACACATTAAAGTTAACTATCCTTGTATATTACTATAATGGGCTCTATCCTTGAGTGTACCATTAAAGAACTGTATAGTTAATTACAAAGTATGGATTAATGCTTGTTGACAAATAGTTGAGTGGTTTGTATAAAGTTCTGACTCAAAACATCCCTTCAGATTCTAGAGGGGACCTAAAATGTTCCAAAGTAACTAGCAGGGTAACTGGCGATCGGATTAGATGACCAGGTCAGCTGCCCCTTACTGAACACAGTCTTTCTGGAGGATATGCTTCTCCTTATAATTATACAGTGAAGCCTGGGAATCACAATAAGCAACAAGATGCACTGCATTAACACCCAAGTCAGTGTCTACCGACCGATTCCTGAGCGCTCAGTGCTGTGTGTGGGGCTAGAAGTGTTTTGAGTGTAAGTGGGAGACCGTGTCAGGACAGAATGTGAAGTCCTGGTGGGCACGCAGAGCGTTCTTATGTGAGATGCCGAAACACATGAAAGGGAAGAAGACTATCAAGTGAGAAGTGAAAGGCCCAGACACTAGCCTAGGTTCAAGGTGACAGATGTCATCATGAACTGGAATATGTTTCTAAAACAGAGTTTTATGCCTTCAAGTCTATGGAGAATGGAAACTCCACACGATCACAGCAGAAAGGGCATCCGTGGATTTAGCTCTGAAATTCCTTCTCGAAGCCAACATCCCAGCATGCCGTAACAGGAAATGGCGCTGGGGAGAAGCGCCGTTTTTCAGAAAAGACCCAGATGCCAGGTCCCCACACCGCAGAGCTGAGAGCAATTGGAATAGGTGTGAAAGTGCATCGTTAAAATGACAGCATAAGCGATTTAGTAGCAACCACATAAAATGCAAGATAAAAGTTTATTGAGACCATTAAACTTCCTGGTGAGAAGGGAAAAGGAGCTGGAATGAGAGTTTATAAGAAGGAGAGAGAAGGCAGCCACACGCGCTCACTGGCTAAGCCCGGGGTGAGGGGGTGCTGACAGAAGCTCTCTCTTCCACGCCGGAACAGGAAGGAGCCAGGGATTACCAGGGAATCACGTGGTGTAATCACCAGAGAAGGACAGTCTTAAATTAGCTACAATTTGCATTGGACAACCTGCTAGCTTTGGTATCACGTACCCGCGGAGGGTCCTCTGCAGACAAGGTGTGTGGTGGGCGCTGGCACAGGACAGGAGATGTGTGCGTAGCAATGTCTTTACAGAACACTGCTGCTGTAAGCTTGGCTGAATCAGCACTTCCTCTTCGTTTAAACAGTTCCTCAGAACACAAGGCTCCCGTCGGTCACAGGCCTAAGCGTGTTCTCCAAAGCATTCTCTACAATTAGGTAATGGTGCAAATGCAAACACTCCTGGGAGATCAGAGAATAAAATGTGCCCGGGCTACAAACTCGATAATGTCAGCCCCAGCTTTAGTCCTCGAGATGCTGAGAACGGTTGGTACTTCCTCCACCCGCTCCTTTCTCAGATGAGTCAGTGCCCTCCCCCGCCTCCTCCCCAGGAATTTGGGGGACGCTGTTAGAACAGGAGCGATGAAGGGCTGGAGTTCCTCAGGAGAATTTTGTATAGTCAAGGAAAATACGGATAAGATCCTCACAATCCTGTTGGCAGCATGAATGCCCTGTGCAGCAGTGAGCTGATTTGAGGGCGAGCTTGCACCTTTGTGCACCCCAGCAAGGGTGTCTGGGCCTCGGCAGGCACCTCCCACAGCCTGAAACCACAGCATCACCCCCTTGTGGAAACCCTGCACCCACGGCTGCCCAGAAAGGTCAGTAGACTCTTGAGCAGACACCGGCCAACAAGACTTTCCCCAACACGGATCAGACAGTGGCTTGTTTCCAACATAGGGCTGCTCCAGAACATGATACGATGGGCTGCAGAGGAGGCTCAATTGGATTTGAATCCAATCACTCAAACTCCAGAAGCTGACCTCAGGCTCCCGAGTAGAGTAGACACAAAACGTATTCTTCAGAGTTGTTCTCAAAATTAAATGAGATGATACATTCACTCGTTATTCCTTGAGCCCTGTTTATTGAGGGGCCCCCACATGGCAGGAGTGGTTTTAGGCACTCGAGATGCAGACAGGTTCAAGGTTGCAGTTAGTCTGGAACTGCTGCACCCCTGGACCCTGTCTCCTCGTTGGGGGTCTCCTGCACGAGGACACTCTGGGCCTGTCCCTGACCCATCACTTGTTTTCCTCCAACGGGGACCAGGCAGTTTACCTGGTGGGTGAGCTGAAAAGGAGGAGCCACCACCGGCTCAGCACTTTCTCTGCGGCTTCCTGGGGGTAACTCAGTTCCTACAGGCGAGCTGCAGGGGCAAGCCTGCAGAGAGGGGCGTGTGGAATGGAGGGGTATCACACTGCCCACTTCCACTGGATCTGTTAATGCTGATATTTGCTCCATCTATTTGGAAGGAGCCTGATCAATTATCACCTCCAAAATGCCAACCTAGGTCAGATGTCCATACTCAGAGTTTGCATTTCAGGAAAATGAGGAAGAAAATAAATAAGAAACAAAATGAACATGAAGATTTCAGAAGGTGGTAAATCCCATGATGAAAATAAAACAGGGACAGAGAGTGATGGGGATAAGGGGAAAGGACCTGCCCCACGGAGGCCCTGGTCCAATAAAGGTCTCAATGAATGAAATCCAAGTGTCTACAAGTCTGCATTCCTTTCTGGATTCTCTTGTGGAAAATCTACACCTCTGACTTTTCCAGCCTCCAGAGGCTGTCCACACTCCTCGGCTCACGGCCCCTTCCTCCATCTTCAGAAAGCCACCAACAGCAGGTTGGGTCCCTCTCATATGACATCATTCTGACCCCTTCTGCTCTGCCTTTCCACTATTTTTTTAATTTAAAAAAGTATTTTAATGTTTTTATTTATTTTTGAGAGAGACAGACAGACAGGCAGACAGACTGTGATCAGGGGAGGGGCAGAAAGAGAGGAAGACACAGAATCTGAAGCAGGCTCCAGGCTCTGAGCTGTCAGCACAGACCCAGATGTGGGACTCGAACTTATGAACTGTGAGATCATGACCTGAGCCAAAGCCAGATTGCTTAACCCACTGAGCCTCTCAGGTCCCCCCCCCCCGCAACCTTTCCACTTTTAAGGACCCTTGTGATTCCCCTGGTCCCAACCAGATAACGCAGGATTAATGTCATCTCAAAATCCTTACCCTCATCATATCAGTCAAATCCCTTTCGCCATGTAAAGTAACATATCCACAGGTTCTTGGGATTAGGAAATGGACATTTTGAGGGGACAGTTCTGCCTCTCACAGTTGGCCCTGTGGAACTTCATGTTCATGGGGAATCTGTTACCCAATATCTCTGGGCCAACATGACGGTGTTCCTTTAATCTGGTGCCACCAGAGGAAACCTGCTAGCGTGTGTCCACCAGAGGACAGCAGGCACGTGCTTCCTCTTTGGAACAGCAGGCAGAGTGGAGGTGCTTGTTTAACTCTTTGGGGTGATCTCACATTTTTGGTAGGAAGAGACTACAGTAAATTAAATACAAACCCTGCTTCATTATCCTTTATCAACTTCATCTGTTAGCATAAACTGCTCAACACACAGGAATTTCACCTCAGGATTCTCATTAACAGTCATGGTTGAAACTGGCATGGTTGATTCATTACATAAAATATTTACTCCTTGGGGTTCTCTTATTACTTTCTTTATGCATAAAGTATGCTATTGCAGATCTATTAGTAAATCATTCATAGTTCCATAGGTTGAGCCAGAGTACTTAGCATCAACCCAGTGCCCTCGTGGTAAGCACAGGAGTGCTTAATTTTTACAATCATGGTAGTCTGCTGTCTCATACTTCATAAGCAACAGATGAGGTTCCCAAAGTGAAAATAATCATAATCTGGTCCCAAAAGTCAGTGATGGAACTAACAAAGCATAAATAAATAAAGTCCACATTTTGACTGAGACTCTGAAATGAGGGAGGAAATACCCAGATGGTGTCAGTTAAGGTGCAAGTCTCCCCTGGACCAGAAAAGCTAGAGGTCTTATTCCTCCAGAGTCTGTGCTGTACCAATCACCCCTGCAATCCCATGGAGAAGCCAATATGCCAGGGCGTAGACACCATGCTCAGAAATCTAAAGGGTCTGGACTGGAAAGGTGCCCTGACCATGGGCCATGCCATCCCCACGTCTGTCCTTGCCGGACGATAACTGCACACTTGGTTCACGTCTTTCCATCTGCAGACAGGAAGCATTAGGTAGAAGACTGGAGCAGTCCTCTGCAGCTATCACTCCGGGTGCATCAGTCTAATAGGTTAACAAGAGGCCGTGCTTCTTGGTCTCGTGTTCACAGAGCGGCCATTCAACCCTCAGATGCACCTGAAGGGGTCTCTGCACTGAAAGCTATGTTGCTTACTCTCCTCTGCTCTGCCTTTTCCTCTCCTCTTTCTTACACCCCTTGATACAGTTTACTGAGCGTCTAATGAGAATCTGAAGGGAACCAATGGTCCTGAACACACCTGACAAATGGAGCCCTGGAAGTCTCCACACATTTGCTGTGCACTTTTGCATTTAACCTTCTCTTGTTTCTCCGTCCCTTAGTATATGGGGCCCTGTGCTCTGAAATGTGTGGATTCCATTCATCCCCCTCTTCCCATCCCAGTTATTGGCCTCTGAATCTTTGAGTCTGAATTATTTTCCTTTCCTTATGCAGGAAGGTTTCCAGGCAGAACTGCTGAATGCTTCCTGCTTCTCCAAGTCTATTTCTCTTTCATTTACAAGAAACTCTATTTCTGGACTATCTCCTTTTCCTAGAACACATTTCTAGCATCTTCTAGGAATATGTGGCCAAGAAGTAGACTTCATGTCAACCCTATGTCTGCGTCCCTGGAAAAGCACAGCAGGATTCACGGCATGCCACTTGGGAAAACATTCATGAATGGCTTCTAAATCAGTAAGAACTGGCTGGAATCAGCACCAGTAACAAGTAGACCCAAATCTCAGTGATCCAACAGCTGACTGAAGAAGCTTGTCTGCCACCCACACAACATTGAGGGACTCCAGGGCATCTGTCCACAGGCCATTCAGGATCCAGTTTGCATTTCTGCCAACATGAGGCCACCTGTGTCGTTCCCGTAGGGAAAAGAACAATCTACAATGCTCGGACAAGCTCTTAGGCGTCTCGCACTGGGAGATCCATGTGTCACTCCCCCAGCGCTCCGTCGTCTAGAGCCAGCCACAGGTCTGGGAGGTGGAGTCTTCTCTGTGCCAAGTCAATAGAAAAAGCAGGGTCTTGGTGAGGACGAGCCATGTGCTGCCTTCTGGTAAAGAAGACAAGTCATGCTAGCAGCTCTGGCAAGGGCACCTTGACCTGTCCCCCAGCATACGTGAATGTGGCCAGCAGAGTGAGCTGAGAGACCCAGCACAGAGCTGAGTAGGTGAAGAGGCAGTCAGAGCCCTCGGGCAGCAGCGGGACTGTGAGAGAGCAGGGAAGTGTGCCCAGAGCAAGGTGACGTCAGTGGGCGGGGCAGAGGACACGAGGCAAAGGAGGAGCAAAGAACCAGGAGAGCAAGGCATCTTGCTTCCTCTCACATTGAGTAGTGGACGTGATATTCAGACTGAATGGCTGCAAGGGGAAGGGCCACCAAGGTAGTATTTTCATAAACGAGAGTCTGCTCTGCTCTAGACCTTTGGAAAAGAGCCATTCCAGCCAGTGACATGCCACAGGGAGCAAGCAGAGGTCTCACCTGGGCAACAGCCTCCTGCACAGTCAGACCGGTGACGAAGCTGAGAATTACAGCAGGATCCTGGGGGAGGCCACACTCCCAGACAGCACGAATGAACTTGACAGCCACTGTGGATGTGGCCACCCAGCTCACCACGCCCCTTTACGTGGGCCATGCCTGTGCAGAGCACACCTCTGTTCTCCTGCACCTCCTGCTGCAGATGTCTCTTGCCCAAGGACAACGAGGAGGTTCTCAGAACAGCCTCCAGTCCACAAAGAGCAGAACAAGGTAGTGAGAAAGAACATCCAGTGAACACACCTGGGGTCTTCTTTCAAATATACTGGTACAACTAAAGTGTGTCAAAAGCTCAGCACCCCCCACCTGTCCATGTGTGTGCAGTAAAATAGGAAATTTCCCCATCAGCCTGAAGGACTTTTATTTTTGCTTCAGCAAGAACTGAGGTTGGCTACACTGGATTGCAGTGGTTGGGTGCCTACTGGATCAGAACACCTCTAAGGCAACGTTTGAGAAACAACCACAGAGCAACTGGTGACATCGGACCAGCCCACGGATAGTTCTTCCTGGCTCATGCAGCCACTCCAAGTCAATCAACTGTGGCCACAGTACCAGTCAGGCTTGCCTATATAACAGAGCAATAGTTACAAAAATAGCAAAAAAAAAAAAAAAAAAAAAAAAAAAAAAAAAATGGCG
>NW_027527956.1:4378687-4381331 GCF_008692635.1 Crocuta crocuta
CTGCCGTTATAAAAAGAAGAAACGTTCAAAAAAAAAAAAAAAAAAAAAAAAAAAAAAAATTAAGAAATTGACCACTACTAAAAACTTATTGTGTGGTATGTTCTGAAACTTGATGCATTCAACCTTGGCCCACCCAGCAGATCGAGGTAATATGCCAGATGTCAAGGAAGAAGATTAAATGCCATACAGACAGCATGATCCCTGCCTTCAGGGGCTTCCACACCCCCCAGCTCACCAACTGAATTAATTTTCTATTCATTAATGAGAGGAGATGGCTATAAATTCACATTCATCCACATTCAACTGGTAAAGCTACCAACAGCATGCTTATTAAAATTATCTGTCTCCATTTGTGTCAGGATGCATTAAAATTGTAATTAATCTCCCCAGTATTACTTCTCAGAACCTGTCCTAAGAAAGGACATATCATTTCTACCAAGACCCAGACCATTTCTTGCCCCTAAACACTGTCCCCTATTCTTCTATGTGGATTTGTTTTCCAAGGCCCAGAAAGATCCCCCTCTGCTCAGAAGCCATGTCAGACCAGCCAGATGGACTTTTCTCTGAACTCTGATAACATGAACTTGTGGAGTATTTCCTAGCCTTATTTTCATGTGATTATATCTTACCATGCCTGTTGGAATATAAATTCTCAGTGGCAAAAAGAAAATACATTCAACCATAAGACCCACCATAATATTTTACCAAGAGCAGATGCCATGAAATGAATGTCTGTGCCCAACCCCCCCAAATCCATATGTTAAAGCCCTAATCCCCAATGTGATGATATTAGGAGACTGGACCTCTCAGAGATGGTGGGATTGCTGCCTTATAAGAAGAAACCAAACCGTTTCTCTCCCATTCACCCCCTCCACGCGCCACCCCTGCGCCCAGCCATGTGAGGACCCACCAAGATTGCAATCACATACAAGCCAGGAAGACGGCCCTCCCCAGAGCCTGAGCACACTGGTACCTCATCTTGACTCCAACTCTCAAGCAGTGAGCAAATCCTGTTGCTTAAGCCACACAGCCTATGGTATTTTGTCATAGCAGCCCAAACAGGCTAACACAGTAGTACTCAAAGTTTAGTTGTTAGTTGATTGAATTAATTAAGAGGAATCAAAGGCCATTAGCAACTGTATACGATTACTAGGAATACAAGCACGGAGGTGGAGAGACTAGAGTTCAGTCTCAGGTCTGCGACTCACCAGTGTGACCTTGGGCAAGTGAACCCCTTTACTCCACATCTACAGAAAGTAAATAATAACATGTATGGAAAGGGTAGCTTCAGAGGTCACATAGATATTAATATTTTTGATGCTACTATTTACTTAATATTTATTCTCTCCTTTATTACTGGCAAAATCCCAAATCCAAAAACACTCAGTTAAAGCATCTTCACAGACTCAGTTCTAGCTAGTGAGACAGGCAGAGATTTGGTAGATATTTCTGGCATTTCTGAATTTTTTTTATGTGTCTGAAATAGAACTTCTCATTTCTTCTTCCTCTGTCTTCCTCTCCTCATTCTCCCCCTGCCTCCTCCTAAGAGAAGTAAGAAGCAAAGTCATTAGCTAAGAGTGACAGGTGGGACAAAGGATCAGAAGTTTGAGGGGGAAAGTAGGGGCTGTGAGATAAACCAAAGCCAAATGCTGAACCTGGTAATACAGAAAGTCAGGGATCTGGAACTTTAATGGCATCCCACAGTCGCCATACCAGATGTAAACCCTGACCTCTAGACTTTCAATTCATACGAGAAAGGAGTGGAACTCTTATTTAACACTTAACTTTCCACTGCACATAGCCCCATGAAATACCTAACTTACAGCACCATGGAGGTGTCAGTACATGCCTGTATGTGTCATCCCAGGAACAGTAAGTGCTTAATAAATGCTTGGTTGTGGTGGTCTTTAACATGGTCAATACTGATGACACAGAGAAGTAGCATTATCATGGTTCTAAACAGAGGTAAATCACTTAATACAAATTTGAAGGGTCTGAGATTTTACTCTCCTTAGAAGCAATAAGTTAACGACTTATTATTTAATGCAAGCTGGCAAAAGATACAAGACTCCTGCACAGAGACAAAGAACTTTATTGCTTGTTGCTATAGCAGCATCCAGATCTTCCTGTTCTCATTGGTTCCTCATGCCCCACGCCCCATCCAGGTGATATAGAGCTGCACATAGAGTGTTACTGTATAGGAAGGAAACCCGAGTCCCAGTACTTTGTGAACAAGCAGCAAACACTGCAACGAAAAGCAAACAAGCCAGTTCCCCATCCTCTAGGGAGCAAGCAATGGCCTTGACTAGCTCAAGAAACGAAGACAGACAAGCCTTGCAGCCTGGCACACTCAGCAAGAATGTGCAGAACACGGGGCGCCCGGGTGGCTCAGTCGGTTAAGCGTCCCACTTTCGCTTGGGTCATGATCTCGCGGTTCGTGGGTTTGAGCCCCGCGTTGGGCTCTGTGCTGATCTCGCGGTTCGTGGGTTCGAGCCCCGCGTCGGGCTCTGTGCTGACTGCCGACTCGGAGCCTGGAGCCTGTTTCAGTCTGTGACTCCCTCTCTCTCTGACCCTCCCCTGCTCACGCTGTCTCTCTGTCTCTCTCTCTCCTAGAAATAAATAAAACATTAAAAAATTTAAGAAA
>NW_027527956.1:4382103-4387723 GCF_008692635.1 Crocuta crocuta
AAAAAAAAAAAAAAAAAAAATTAAGAAATTGACCACTACTAAAAACTTATTGTGTGGTATGTTCTGAAACTTGATGCATTCAACCTTGGCCCACCCAGCAGATCGAGGTAATATGCCAGATGTCAAGGAAGAAGATTAAATGCCATACAGACAGCATGATCCCTGCCTTCAGGGGCTTCCACACCCCCCAGCTCACCAACTGAATTAATTTTCTATTCATTAATGAGAGGAGATGGCTATAAATTCACATTCATCCACATTCAACTGGTAAAGCTACCAACAGCATGCTTATTAAAATTATCTGTCTCCATTTGTGTCAGGATGCATTAAAATTGTAATTAATCTCCCCAGTATTACTTCTCAGAACCTGTCCTAAGAAAGGACATATCATTTCTACCAAGACCCAGACCATTTCTTGCCCCTAAACACTGTCCCCTATTCTTCTATGTGGATTTGTTTTCCAAGGCCCAGAAAGATCCCCCTCTGCTCAGAAGCCATGTCAGACCAGCCAGATGGACTTTTCTCTGAACTCTGATAACATGAACTTGTGGAGTATTTCCTAGCCTTATTTTCATGTGATTATATCTTACCATGCCTGTTGGAATATAAATTCTCAGTGGCAAAAAGAAAATACATTCAACCATAAGACCCACCATAATATTTTACCAAGAGCAGATGCCATGAAATGAATGTCTGTGCCCAACCCCCCCAAATCCATATGTTAAAGCCCTAATCCCCAATGTGATGATATTAGGAGACTGGACCTCTCAGAGATGGTGGGATTGCTGCCTTATAAGAAGAAACCAAACCGTTTCTCTCCCATTCACCCCCTCCACGCGCCACCCCTGCGCCCAGCCATGTGAGGACCCACCAAGATTGCAATCACATACAAGCCAGGAAGAGGGCCCTCCCCAGAGCCTGAGCACACTGGTACCTCATCTTGACTCCAACTCTCAAGCAGTGAGCAAATCCTGTTGCTTAAGCCACACAGCCTATGGTATTTTGTCATAGCAGCCCAATCAGGCTAACACAGTAGTACTCAAAGTTTAGTTGTTAGTTGACTGAATTAATTAAGAGGAATCAAAGGCCATTAGCAACTGTATACGATTACTAGGAATACAAGCACGGAGGTGGAGAGACTAGAGTTCAGTCTCAGGTCTGCGACTCACCAGTGTGACCTTGGGCAAGTGAACCCCTTTACTCCACATCTACAGAAAGTAAATAATAACATGTATGGAAAGGGTAGCTTCAGAGGTCACATAGATATTAATATTTTTGATGCTACTATTTACTTAATATTTATTCTCTCCTTTATTACTGGCAAAATCCCAAATCCAAAAACACTCAGTTAAAGCATCTTCACAGACTCAGTTCTAGCTAGTGAGACAGGCAGAGATTTGGTAGATATTTCTGGCATTTCTGAATTTTTTTTATGTGTCTGAAATAGAACTTCTCATTTCTTCTTCCTCTGTCTTCCTCTCCTCATTCTCCCCCTGCCTCCTCCTAAGAGAAGTAAGAAGCAAAGTCATTAGCTAAGAGTGACAGGTGGGACAAAGGATCAGAAGTTTGAGGGGGAAAGTAGGGGCTGTGAGATAAACCAAAGCCAAATGCTGAACCTGGTAATACAGAAAGTCAGGGATCTGGAACTTTAATGGCATCCCACAGTCGCCATACCAGATGTAAACCCTGACCTCTAGACTTTCAATTCATACGAGAAAGGAGTGGAACTCTTATTTAACACTTAACTTTCCACTGCACATAGCCCCATGAAATACCTAACTTACACCACCATGGAGGTGTCAGTACATGCCTGTATGTGTCATCCCAGGAACAGTAAGTGCTTAATAAATGCTTGGTTGTGGTGGTCTTTAACATGGTCAATACTGATGACACAGAGAAGTAGCATTATCATGGTTCTAAACAGAGGTAAATCACTTAATACAAATTTGAAGGGTCTGAGATTTTACTCTCCTTAGAAGCAATAAGTTAACGACTTATTATTTAATGCAAGCTGGCAAAAGATACAAGACTCCTGCACAGAGACAAAGAACTTTATTGCTTGTTGCTATAGCAGCATCCAGATCTTCCTGTTCTCATTGGTTCCTCATGCCCCACGCCCCATCCAGGTGATATAGAGCTGCACATAGAGTGTTACTGTATAGGAAGGAAACCCGAGTCCCAGTACTTTGTGAACAAGCAGCAAACACTGCAACGAAAAGCAAACAAGCCAGTTCCCCATCCTCTAGGGAGCAAGCAATGGCCTTGACTAGCTCAAGAAACGAAGACAGACAAGCCTTGCAGCCTGGCACACTCAGCAAGAATGTGCAGAACACGGGGCGCCCGGGTGGCTCAGTCGGTTAAGCGTCCCACTTTCGCTTGGGTCATGATCTCGCGGTTCGTGGGTTTGAGCCCCGCGTTGGGCTCTGTGCTGATCTCGCGGTTCGTGGGTTCGAGCCCCGCGTCGGGCTCTGTGCTGACTGCCGACTCGGAGCCTGGAGCCTGTTTCAGTCTGTGACTCCCTCTCTCTCTGACCCTCCCCTGCTCACGCTGTCTCTCTGTCTCTCTCTCTCCTAGAAATAAATAAAACATTAAAAAATTTAAGAAAAAAAAAGAATGTGCAGAACACTCAGGGCACTTGGCCCACTGCCTCCCCCAACACTCTCTCAAATGTAAATTATTTTAACATTAGCACATTAGATATTCCAGAAACCTCTAGATACTGAGGCACACACAGCCAGACTGCAATTAAGAGATTTATTTAGTGAACCAAGCTCAGAAGTACAACAATATTAGGATATTGACAAAAGATTTACACTTTTCCAAGACTCTGTCAGAGTTATCACCAATTATCTTGCTGCTCACTGATGCCTAGAACCAGTTCTACCCTTGACTTTGAATTAACTGCATCACTCACTAAGTTGTATGACAGCCAAGTGCTTGCCTTTCTGAAAAAAACTAAGGCACTTTTGGGGAGTCAGGACATACTAGACGTGTCATTCAATGCTCATTAGGTACAACTTGTTCCTGGTTGTTTATTAATATTTCTTTTTTTTTTCTGAGAGAGAGAGAGAGACAGCATGAGCAGGGGAGGGTCAGAGAGAGAGGGAAATACAGGCTCCAGGCTCTGAGCTGGCTGTCAGCACAGAGCCCGATGCAGGGCTCGAACCCACGAACCGTGAGATCATGACCTGAGCCAAAGTTGGATGCTTAACTGACTGAGCCACTCAGGCACCCCATGTTTATTAATATTTCGAAGAAAAGTACACGATGCTAAATGACATAGAGCCAAGATAAAATGTCAATAAAGCTCAGAAATAAAACATACTGTCAGCTTCTAAGCCCAATAGAATTCAGAGTGCAGAATCCTAAGGGAAATCCTGTGGTTTTTTCCCTAATATTTGGCCCCTTTAAAACATACAATATTTTAATAAGATTTCCCAAGCCCTAGGGAAAAGACTGAGTAGTTCTCACAGGTAGAGATAAATAAGCTGTGATGAAGCATTGTCTTCCATTCTTGAACATAGTTTGTGCACAAAAAATAAATTCCCCTGTTTATTACTAGCATAACAATGTAAAGATATATGGTAACAGAAAATGAGAAGGAAATAGCACTAGGAACAAGATTTAAAGGAATAATATCACAGAAATACAGCAGTGGGTGGTCGAGTCAGGGTCCAACCAGTGAAGCAAGAGCAGAAAGTATGTAACAAAGAACTGACCTACACACTCACGGGCACTGGCTAGGAAACCTGAGGTCACAGGTCAGGCAGTCGGGGAGGGAAATCACAAAGCAGCTGTACCTCCTGAGCATGAGCTGAAGGTTTCAGTCCACAGGCAGGCAGGTGGCAAGGAAACACTGGGGCAGGCTGGAAGCCCACAAACACAAACTGACCCTGGAATCATTGACTCCCGGAAGAGCCTAGCTCCTCTTTAAAGAATTTCCATCCAATCAGGCTCACCCAGGATAATCTCCCTTTTGATTAACTCAAAGCTAACAGTTGAAAGACTCTAACTACACCTGTGAAATCCCTTCACAGCAGCACCGAGCATATTTGAATGAATAAATGGGAGAAGGTATAAGTGTGCTACAAAATACACTAAGACAGTTCTGGGGAGTGTTGTTCAGCTCAGCCAAGTTGACCTGCCTCAGCCACATCACAGTGTGGAAGGCACACATTCAAATCCCAGCTCTGCACTACCTGTGTGAATTGGGAAGGTACTTGGGTACAGTCACTTCAACTGTAAACTGGGATAATTACATAGGTCTTTCAGAGTTGTTTGTGAGGATTAGTTATTTTATGAGTGTCTTTATCTCCGTGTATGGTAACTGTAAAAAGTGCTCCATAAGGCATCACTAATATTGTGTGTGTGCGTGCACATGTGCACAACCACATCTGTTTCCCAAAAAGTGTCTCCCTTTTCTAACTTCCAACTAGTTTGCTTGTTGATCTTCTGGGATAACTCTGACATCCAAGGATTAGCATGCCTGTAAAACTTTATAAATATACTTAAATTTCAACATGAAACACCCTTCCTGATATATTTCCCCAACACTAATTACACCTGCGTTCCATTACCCATCCACAACCTGGTCCCCTGCACACAGTTCCTTCCATTTAGGTTTTTCTGACAGTTTTATCTCTCCTGAGCCCCTCCAAAGAGAAACTCGACTCTCTGTACCCTTTCATGTATAGAGTTCAAACAGAAAACTCCAGGAAAACCATGAGTTCTTCTAACATGCACCTTCCAATCAGAATGTTTACCTGAATGAGCAATTTACCAAAACAAGATACTTTTATTCACTACTTCCTTTGCAACTTTTCTAAAGAATGATTCTTAATATAAAATTGACATGTTCTACCATTTGTATGCCATATAGTAATGGTGACTAGTTTCTGAACAAAAATCTATATTCATAACTGGAGAATAATTTGGTTTTATTTTTGTACTCATGTTAACATTTGTTACATGTGTAATATTAAATCACAGTAATTTAAAAAATATAACAGAATGACACAAATTGCTTCAAACTTTAGTATTTCACAGACTGCTCTAAACGGAACACTTACAACATATTTATGCAGGAGGTGTCTTACAGCTTGAACATAAAATTTGTGTGAAATTCGGCAAAGAAGCAAACCAACATATATTAATAAAAATCTAGTGTGCTGTAAGAGAACCACAGAACAGAGGCTGACTCAGTAGAGCATGTGATGCTTGATCTCAGGGTTATAAGTTCGAGCCCTACACTGAGTGTACAAATTACTTAAAAAAATAAAATGTTTATTAAAAAAGAAAAGAAAAAATAGAACTATAGAATATAATCTTTGACTTCAAGGAACTTAATAAGACATATATACAAATGAAATAGCCAAATGAAGAGAAAAACAATGTTTAAAAAGGGAAAGAATAGAAATATTTTAGGTCTATATAATTAACCTAGTCTATAAAGTTACTAAGTTTATAGACTGATTATAGTATCAACTGGGTCCTCCCATTCCAGAAACTCTTTTTTTTTTTTTAATGTTTTTTATTTATTTCTAGGACAGAGAGAGAGACAGCGTGAGCAAGGGAGGGTCAGAGAGAGAGGGAGTCACATATTGAAACAGGCTCCAGGCTC
>NW_027527956.1:4387820-4390978 GCF_008692635.1 Crocuta crocuta
TTTTTTTTTTAATGTTTTTTATTTAATTCTAGGACAGAGAGAGAGAGACAGCGTGAGCAGGGGAGGGTCAGAGAGAGAGGGAGTCACAGATTGAAACAGGCTCCAGGCTCTGAGCTGGCAGTCAGCACACAGCCCGACGCGGGGCTCGAACCCACGAACCGCGAGATCATGACCTAAGCGAAAGTCGGACGCTTAACCGACTAAGCCACCCAGGCGCCCCCAGAAACTCTTATTAATGCTACATGAAGATAGTTTTTCATGAAAACTTTATAAAGATTAAAAAAAAAACTTTATAAAGATATGAAGAGAAAAATGTCACACTATTGAATTAAGCATTCACTATTTACTGACGGTTAACATTAGTCCCAATTATTAGCAAATCACAAAAAATATATAGGCATGAATAAGCAAGGCTTGGGAGTCAGAGAGACTTGAGTTTAAGGTTAGCCCTGCCTTCAGCTTAGGTTTTGTCTATTTACATCTCAGAAAAAAACATATTTAATAAATGTGCCTCTATCACATGGACTACATGAAAATACAGCATATTTAAAGTATCTGCTGCTTAGTGGGTGTGCTGTCCCTCCATGTGGCAGAGGAGAAGCCAGGAGCCATGTTTCCCTGTAGAAGGTTCCTGAGGATAAGCAGGCCAGTGTTGTTGGGGCTCATGGTGGCCACACACATGGGCAACTACATGTTGATGAAGGCTTCTTGGGCTACCTTGAGCCCACCAGGCCACTGCAGTGAGTTTCAGTTGGTGGGAACTCTCCCAGAAACTTCCTGGCAAAGTTCTGAAAAGCAGCCACCTTGGTGCTTCTGGCTGAGGTCTTCACAGTGACTATTTCCCAAACTTCTGACTACACCCTTACTGCCCTTAACTCCTGGATTCTTCCCACATTCGTGTAAACAGAAATCCTATACTAAACACACATGTATTAAATAGCTCTATTTTCCTGTCCAAATCCAGGCTGCACTGGAAGCATTTGGCAAATAGGTGCCTTGCCTCCATTCTGTCTCTCCATGAAGCACTGGCCCAAGCTCTTAGTCAGGAATTGCTAGGATAATGTCTTTTATCCTGGCCTTCCTCCAAATCTTCTTCTTTACTATTTTATCACTAATGGACTAGTCCCCTTGGCTTCCCCAAGCTGCTCCAGGCTAGTCCATTCCAAGTTTGTGGTTTAAAACGATGTGCTCATTCTAGAGAGCTGTCCATTATGAATAGTTTGAGGCTTGTCACTTTAATTAAAGACCTCCAACATAAACCGACGATAATTATTCACCTGTAATTCTCCTGCTTTCTGTGATTTCAATATTTTAGTAGTTCCTAGTATATATCCACACAATCCAGGAAGTGCAGGAGAAAACTCAGGAAACTGGCATTTGTCAGGTGTGGTTCATGTACATCTTCCATCGGTTATCTCAGGACCAACCTGTGAGACAGGTACTATTCCCACTTCACAGCTGAAAAAATTAAAACTTAATGAGGGGGAGGATGGTCAAGGAGAATCCTAGGCTTACCTCATCCCACTGATACACCTAGAAAACACCCACAATACTGTAAATAACCCAGAACATGTCCCAAAGACTGACAGAACACATTCTCCACAGCTAAATGTAGAGAAATGACCACATAACAGACATGGAGACACAGAACAGGAGACAAATGTACCTGTGGAACTGTCCTCAGGAGAGAGGGATGCTCTGGGTGTGGAGAGGACAGAGTAACAGAACCCCATACCAGGCACCCCAGGCACCCCAACTTTGAAGGAGACACACTGGGAAGACAAATCCCTATAACATTTGGCTTTAAAAACCAGAGAGGTCTAACTTCAAGTGTTCTTACAATCAGTGGAGCTTAACACCCAGAACTTTAATTTTTTAAAATATTTTTATTTATTTCTAGGAGAGAGAGAGAGAGACAGCGTGAGCAGGGGAGGGTCAGAGAGAGAGGGAGTCACAGACTGAAACAGGCTCCAGGCTCTGAGCTGGCAGTCAGCACAGAGCCCGACGCGGGGCTCGAACCCACAAACCGCGAGATCATGACCTAAGCGAAAGTCGGACGCTTAACCGACTAAGCCACCCAGGCTCCCCTAACACCCAGAACTTTAATAATCAGTGGGCTTGGCTCTGGGAGAGCTGAAAGGGCAACTGGAAACTGAGTCCTCATTCTTAAAGAAATAGCACAACAAAACAGCCGCACATAGCACAGAAGCAACAGTTTGAAAAACGCCTGGGGTATACTGGAGGGAGATTTGTTTAGAAATCTCACAGCATATGCTGGAGAAGCAGGGATCTATGGGAGACTTTTCCAAGAACAAAAGAGCTAGCAGGCACAATTTCCCTCCGCTGCTCCCCAGCCTAGATATATGGACGCCTACAGGAACCAGTAAAACATGAACACTCTCCACCTAGCTTGCCAACAGCACGCCCCACCTCCATGCTCTCCTGTGGACCCATCCTCCTGCAGACCCATCCTCAGCAGGAATCCATCCAAATCAGCACAAGTAATGCAGTGTGCAAGCAGCCCCAACAGGTGCCAGTGCACCCCAAAGTAGCTCCTGCTTGGGGGAGAAGGGAAGGCAATAACATACAACAATCCAACTGCAGCCCCAGCAGTGGGCTGGGGGCAGACAGCTAGTATGATTACAGGCCTCATCAATAAATGAAGTCTTAGGGGACAACACAGGGAAAGCTCCCTATAGTCTGGTGCTACTGCATCTCTGGCAAACACCTGGTCTGACTCAACTCAAGCCCAGAGCAGCTGCAGAGTGGCCTACTAACAACACGGGGGTAATCCCTGCCCACAGCAAAGAGAGCCATGGCAGAGAGCTGGATTGAAGGCAGCTCAGTCATAACAACAGAGCAAACGTAACCCACAGGAGATACCTCTGAAGTGCTAGGTTCTGGAGAACAGGGCACATTGCACTGCAAGGCGCTACAGGACCTCTTCTTCATTAGGCCACTACTTTCAAGAATAGGAGATATAGCTAACCATCCTAATACATAGAAACAGACACAAAGAGTTAGGCAAAATGAGTAGACAGAGGAATATGTCCCAGATGAAAGGAAAGGACAAAATCACAGCAAAAGAGCTAAGTGAAACAGGGATAAGCAATATGTCTGATAGAGAATTTAAAATAATGGTCATACAGCAACATGCA
>NW_027527956.1:4390996-4415218 GCF_008692635.1 Crocuta crocuta
GGGGGGATGAGCACTGGGTGTTTATGTGGAAACTAATTTGACAATAAACTATTTGTAAAAAAAATAAAAATAAATAAAATAAAATAATGGTCATAAAGATATTCACTGGCCTTGAGAAAAGAGTGGAGGACCTCAATGAAACCCTCAACAAAAGAAACAGAAAACATAAAAAAGAACCAACCAGAGGTGAAAAACTCAATAACTAAAATAAAAAATACACCAGATGGAATAAATAGTAGACTAGAGGAAGCATAATTGATCAGTGACTTGGAGGACAGAGAAATAGGAAGCAATCAAGGTGAACAAGAGAAAGAAAAAAATACTAATAAAAAATAAAAATAGATTAAGGGAACTCAGTGATATTAAGTGTAATAACATTCATATTATAGGGATCCTAAAAGGAGAAGAGAGAGAAAAGGGAGCAAAAAATTTATTTGAAGAAATAATAGCTGGAAGCTTCCCAAATCTGGGGAAGGCAACAGACATCCATATCCAGGAGGCACAGAGAGCCCCCAACAAAATCAACCCAAGGAGGTCCACACTTGGATACATAGTAATTAAAATGGCAAAAAGTAATGATAAAGAAATAACTTCAAAAGTAGTAAGAGAAAACTATTACATATGAGAGAAACTTCATAAGACATTAGCTGATTTCTCAGCAGAAACATTGCAGCCAGAAGGGAATGGCATGATATATTCAGTGATGAAAGAAAAAATATCTACAACCAAGAATACTATATCCACCAAGGCTATCATTCAGAATAGAAGGAAATATAAGGAGTTTCCCAGACAAATAAAAATTAAAGGAATTCATCAGCACTAAACCAGCCTTAAAAAACAAGTTAAAGGGGACTCTTTCAGTGCACAGGAAAGACCATAAACAAGAGTAAGAATAGTAAGAAGCGCAAGAGCAGTGAAAAGTAATTGTATTATAAAAATCACTCAAGGGATTCACAAAACAAAAGGATGCAAATTATGATACCATATACCTAAAATGTGGGGGAAGGGAAGAGGAGTAAAAGTTTAGTGCTTTCAGAATTGGTTCAAACTTAAGCAACCATCAACTTTATATAGACTGCTATATGCATAAGATTTTATATATAAACCTAATGGTAACCACAAATCAAAATCCAGTCAGAAATATGCAAAAAGCAAAGAGAAAGAAATCCAAGTATATCACTAAAGATATCCAGGAAATCATGAGAGAAGAAAGCAAGAGAAGAAAGGAACAGGGAAGAATGACAAAAACAACCATAAAATAAGTAATGAAATAACAAGACATAAGGTTACAGAATAGATAAAAAAGCAAGACCCATCTATATGCTGTCTACAAGATACTCATTTCAGATCTAAAGACACATGCATATTGAAAGTGAATGGATAGAGGGACGCCTGGGTGGCTTAGTCGGTTAAGCGTCCGACTTTCGCTTAGGTCATGATCTCGCAGTTCGTGGGTTCGAGCCCCGCGTCAGGCTCTGTGCTGACTGCCAGCTCAGAGCCTGGAGCCTGTTTCAGTCTGTGACTCCCTCTCTCTCTGACCCTCCCCTGCTCACGCTGTCTCTCTCTCTCTCTCCTAGAAATAAATAAAAAAATATTTAAAAAAAAAAAAGAAAGTGAATGGATAGAAAAGCATTTATGACGCAAATGCAAGTGAAAAGAAAGGTGGAATAGCAATACTTATATCAGACAAAATAGACTTTAAAATAAAGACTGTAACAAGAGACAAAGGACATTACATAATAATAATGGGAACAATCCAACAAGAAGATTAAACAACTGTAAAACTTATGCACCCAACATGGTAGCACCCAAATACATAAAAGAAGTAATAACAAACATAAAGTAAGTAATCAATAGTAATATAATGATAGTAGGGGATTTTAACAGCAGAATACATATTCTTCTCAAGTGCTCATGGGACATTCTCCACAATGAATCATGTTTTAAGCCACAAAACAAGCCTTAACAAATTCAAAAACATTGAGTTCCTACTATGCATCTTTCCATCCACAATGCTGTGAAATTAGAAATCAACCACAGGAAAAAAAATCTGGAAAGAATATAAATATATGAGGTTAAATAAAAGCTACTAAACAATGAGTCAATGAGGAAATCAAAGAGGAAATTAAAACTTCAGAAACAAATAAAAACATAATAATCCAAAATCTGGGGATATAGCAAAAGCTGTTCTAAGAGGGAAGTTCAAAGCAATACAGGTGTACATAAAGAAGCAAGAAAAAAATCTCAGATAAACCAACCTAACTTTACACCTAATGGAGCTAGAAAAAGAACAACAAACAAAACCTAAAACCAGCAGGAGGAAGAAAATAATAAAGATTAGAGTAGAAATAAATGATATAGAAATTTAAAAACAATAGAAGAGATCAATGAAACCAGGAGCTGGCACAAAAATAGACACGTTAATTTGTTCTGATCAATAGGACAGAATAGAAAGCCCAGACAGAAACCAATGATTATATGCTCAATTAACCTTTGACAAAGGAGGCAAGGATAGCAATGGAAAAAAGGACAGTCTCTTCAACAAATGGCATTGGCAACACTGGACGGCTACGTGCAAAAGAATGAGATTGGACCACTTTTTTATACTATGCACAAAAATAAATTCAAAATGGATTAAAGACCTAACTGTGAGACCTGAAACCATAAAAATTCTAGAAGAGAGCACAGGCAGTAATTTCTCTGACATCAGAGGTAGCAACATTTTTCTAAATACATCGCCTAAGGCCAGGCAAACCAAAGCAAAATTAAACTATAGGACTACACCAAAATAAAAACCTTCTGCAAAGCAAAGGAAACAATCAACAAAACCAAAAGACAACCTACTGAATAGAAGATATTTTCAAAGGACATATTCAAAAAAGGGTTAGTATCTAAAATATATAAAGAATTCATACAACTCAACACTAAAAAACCCCACAAACAATCCAATTAAAAATGGACAGAAGACGGTGTGCATCAATCAGTTAAGTGTCCTACTCTTGATTTCTGTTCAGGCCATGATCTCATAGTGTCATCAGTTCAAGCCCCACATTGGGCTTTGCACTGACCCTACAGAGTCTGCTGGGGATTTTCTCTTCTCTCTCTCTCTCTATATCACTCTCATTCTCACTCTCTCTGCCCCCCCCCCCCGCTCATACCTCTGTCTCTCAAAACAAATAAATATACTTAAAAAATAAATAAAAAATGTGTAGAGGACATGAGGAGACATTTCCCCAAAGAAGACAGACAGATGGCGAACAGACACTGAATGTTCAAAATCACTCATCATAAGGGAAATACAAATCAAAACCACAATGAGGCATCACCCCACATCTTTCAGAATGGCTAAAATCAAAACCACGAGAAACAAGTGTTACTGAGGATGCAGAGAAAAAGGAACTCTCGTGAACTGATGGTGGGAATGAAAACTTGTGCAGCCACCTTGGAAGACAGTATGGAGTTTCCTCAAAATATTAAAAATTGAATTACCATATGATCTAGTAATTTCACTACTGGGCATTTACCCAAAGAATACAAAAACACTAATTTGAAAAAATATATGCACACTTAGATATACTGCAGCATTATTTGCAATAGCCAAAGTATGAATGCAACCCAAATGTCCATCAGCATGTGAATGGACAAAAAAAATTGTATTTTCACACAAAGGCACACCATTCACTGATTTTTTTTTAATTTATTTATTTTATTTTATTTATTTCTGAGAGAGAGAGAGAGAGACAGTGTGAGCAGCAGAGGGTCAGAGAGAGAGGGAGACACAGAATCTGAAACAGGTTCCAGGCTCTGAGCTGTCAGCACAGAGCCCAACATGGGGCTCAAACCCATGAATCGTGAGATCATGACCTGAGCTAAAGTCGGACACCCAACCGACTGAGCCACCCAGGCGCCCCTGATTTTTTAAAGAAAGAATATATTGCTGATACAGGCAACCGAGATAAATCTGACAGACACTATTAGGCAAAGCTACACACAAAAGAGTACATACTCTCTGTTCCACTTATGTGAAGCTTTACAATTACACAAACTGAGGTATTGTGATAAAAATGTATGTGGTTGCTTCAGGGAGGGTGTCAACTGGCTGGAAAGAAACATGAGGGAACTTTGTGGGGTTTGAAATCATTTTATATCCTGGTAGGGTATTCTCAAATTCCTCAAGCTTATACTTTAAAGCCTGTATAATTTATTATCTATAGATTATACTTTTAATAAAAAATAAAATTTTCTGTAGCATTTTTGCATTTTGAAACTTTCCCACATCTTGACTTAAAATTTTAAAAAATCACACACAAAAAATATTTATAAGCCCTGAATAAGTGACCTTATTGGTATTTATAGATTCCTTTCTCATCCTCCTAACTGCATTTTTGTTGTTCTGGCCGCTAGTCATAGAAGTAGGAAAATTTATTAATGTCAAATTTATGGGGAGGCTGAGTCTATATTAATATGATGCATCCATTATTTATAGATCACATATTATATACAATATGGCTATTTAAAATTTCTTCTTATGAAATGATGATGCTATTAATCCACTGTCAGTAGGACATGTCATTTCAATAACAGTGCACATTGTTTCCTTTAATTTATATAAAGTTGTGAGGAGACCAGCATGCCCCATGCAAGCAAGTAAGAGTGTGATCAACAAAGCGTGCAACAAAGGTGATAACATGTATATTGACTCTTCTTTCTGCCTCGGGGTTAATTAGCCACAAATGATACTTCACTTTAATGTCTAGTTACATTTTTTCCCTGCACTTTTAGTTCCTCAGGATGTAGAGTCTGTATCAATATAACGATGTCTCTTGACAACCCATACCTCTCAATCACTGTATACAAAGACAGAGATGAATTTGTCTCTCACACTTGCTGGATGACTTTGAATCCTGCTCTCACACATGGAATGTACTCCCTTGACTTGTTAAATGTTAGCAGGTATCAGTAGGTGTTAAACTGTATTACTTTTGCAAGTACAGTAAAACCTTGGACTACAAGCAATTTGTTCTGCGAGTGTTCCACAAGATGAGCAAACATTCCTAATAAATTTTAATTAGATAAATGAACGATGCCTTGCAATAAGAGGAGAATGTGACGCCAAATGTCACATGATCACAACTGAGCCAAAGGTTCTTAAAATTTGCTTATTGATATATGAGTGCTTTGGATTACAAGCATGTTTCCAGAATGAATTATACTCACAAACCAAGATTTTACCATATTAGTATTAATGTGATACATTAGCCTATGTACTTGGGATAGCATATTACTCTTCCAATGTGGATTATATATGCTAAGGTTTTATGGAGAGTTGTTGTATCTCTTTGGAGGTGTATTTGGACTAGGATTTTTCCTTTGGTATAAGTACATTTTCTGACCCTGTTTTAGGGCCTGAATTACAAAACTTCTGAATTTTACCAAACCTCCTGAGGCTAAGAGCATAATAAGGTCACATTATCATTAATCTCCAGTCTTACCAAGCCCTTGGTCCCTATCAATATAATCCCCTCCATCAAAGTCCATTTCAATTATTGCTGAGAATCCTCAGGAAGTACCGTGCATTCTGGAGAGCAAGTCTCTGAGGTCCTCACTCACATCCGCTTACAGAACAGCCACAGGAGGATGACTCCGACGAGGAGCGTTGCTTCCAGAATCTTCTGTGAGAATTGTGCCCGGCACCTGTCCTCCAGCACTCCCCAGGCTGCACAAGTGTCCGTGGCCCTCCTTACAGGGCTGTAGAGAACGCCCTCTCCCAGTAAGCTGCTGCCCCCTACTGACCCAAGGCCGGGCCGCCCACCTCACAAAGCCCCATGTGATGGCCGCCCTTGTAGCTTCTGTGGGCAGCCCCTCTTTCCATGGAGGGCAGACTTTGAGGCAGGGAGGCTCCATCAGACAAACTGAGCACATTTCTGGATCTGACTTTCACCCTGTGGCCTATAGTCACTAAAACAGACAGAGATTTGTTCTTTAAAGAGGCTCCGGCACACAAGACAGAGGGGTTTCAGACTTAAGAGGGGTGGGGGAGAGGCCTGGCAGACAGCACTTTCCCCAGGTGATCCGAGGGCACGCCATCAGGAACGGGGCAATCTGAGATCGCATGCCACCTCGCGGGACACGGTGAGGAAGCAGCACCACTTCGGGAGTGTCCCTGCCAAAGACACATAACTGAATGTAATCATGACAAAACAGCAGTCGAGCCCAAACTGAGGAATACTCCCTAAGGCGACTGCCCTGTGATCTTCAAAAGTGTCAAGGGCATAAATAGCAAAGAAAGACTGAAAACCATTCTGGTTTTCAAAGGAGCCTAAGGACAGGGGACACGTACATGCACCATGTGATTCTGGGTGAGACCGTTTTCCCACAAAGGGCATTACTGGGACAACGGGTGATGCTTGAACGAAGCAGGGATCATGTATTGATAATACTTTCCTGATGTTGGTGACTGTGTCATGTAGGAAATACACCTGAAATATTCGCGAGTCATGGGGCATCAGGCTGGCAACTGTCAGATAGCTAAGGAACATAAAAGGTCTTTGGGCTGTGTTTCCAACCTCTTTATAAATTTAAGATTGTTCCCGATTTTTTAAAATTAAGACAAAAAAACAAACAAGAGTAAACTGGGGGCGCCTGGGTGGCTCAGTCGGTTAAGCGTCCAACTTCTGCTCCATGATCTCACGGTTCGTGGCCTTGAGCCCCGCGTCGGGCTCTGTGCTGACAGCTCAGAGCCTGGAGCCTGTTTCAGATTCTGTGTCTCCCTCTCTCTCTGACTCTCCCCTGCTCACGCTGTGTGTGTGTCTCTCTCTCTCAGAAATAAATAAAAACTTTCAAAAATTAAAAAGAAATACAAGAATAAACTGATTTCAAATCATTGTTTTGGACCACATTTTTTTCCCTGACTTTTATTACCTACCCCTTTTTGTCTGCCATCTTCCCAGAATTGTTTGTGGCCACTCCCATGAATTATAAAGTGTTTCCAAGTTATTCAATCCTCCTGGAAATTGAGGTAAAGTTTCTTGTCAATCTAAATCTCTCAGCCTAAGATTTCCTGAAGATTCATTTTTCTCTGACACAAAAGGGAAGAAGATTCCTGACTACCAGAAAGAGTTCCTTATGCTCAACATAAAACATCCTGCAGATAATCTGTGTCAAGGGTACTGAAAAGTTACCTGAAAAAGAAATTAGAAATTGTCTTTTTCTTATTATACACTTTCTGCTAACCCTCTCCTTCATCTGGATCACCGACATGCTGGGCACAATATTCCACCTGTCACTGTGGTTTAATAGAAATCCAGAGAGACACCACAAAGAGCAATGTATCTTATTGATCATGCTGAAGATATTTATGACAGTACGGCCATAGTGTCAAGTTTTATTCCATTAATGCTAAAGTAGATGAATTTGTCTTATTTCCAGGCATCTGAAAATCCTCTGCAATAAAGGTCTATTTACTTGAGCTACATCAATAATCTAAAATAATAAAAATAAAGCAGGAAAGACCAGCAGATCTACAGGTTTTCATTTCATGTAGAGGTTCTCCTGCCTTATTCAATATGAACTATGCCTGCCTCATGCTGGTTGACTATTGTAGGGATGCACATGAAATACATTTCATGCTTTTAGCATTCCACCCAACTATACTCACATAGTTCACTGCCACATTAAAAACATGATATTAGAAAAGCATTTTAAATTTTTTAATGTTTATTTATTTTTGATAGAGAAAGACTGTGATTTGGGGGGAGGGGTAGACACAGAATCTGAAGCAAGCTCCAGGCTCTGAGCTGTCAGCACAAACCCACAAGATCATGACCTGAGCCAAAGTTGGACACTCAACCGAATGAGCCACCCAGGAGCCCCAGAAAAGCATTCATAATTAAACATCATTCAAATAGAAAGATTCAGGCTGATGAGTTAATGGTTGGTAAATATTCCCATATTTCAATTCTTCCATCTTCCTTGTTACCTGACCATTGGCACAGTCATGGCCAACTTTTTCATGGCCAAAGAAGCCAATTATTTTTTCCTGCACAGGTCTAAGATATATATTTCTGAGAAGAGAATTTGAAATAAAATGGTCTCAGTATTGAACACACACACAAACAAACCCGAAAGTAATTGGTGCATTTCTGAATGTTAAGGATGTGAACTGAATGAGTGTTGGCAACTTCTTTTAAAATTTATTTGTTTTGAGTGATAGACAGAGGGCAAGTGGGGGAGGGGCAGAAAAGGAGGGAGAGGGAATCGGAAGAAGGCTCCAAGCTGTCAGCACAGAGCCCCACTTGGGGCTCGATCCCACAAACCTGAGATCATGACCTGAGCTGAAACCAAGAGCTGGACACTTAACCAACTAAGCCACCCAGGTGCCCTGAGTGTTGTCAACTTTTGAAGAAATATCAACTTATTCCACTTCACATTTTGCATGCTGTAAAATTAAATATTCTGAATGCTGGAAAGTGGCTACCATCCTCAGACTACCAATTATCCAAAATTACAATTGAATGCACCCGATGTTTCTAACGTAATTTTGTCTTTATCTGTAGAACAAGATGTGTGGAATACCTACTTGTCCATGCCAGGAACCAGGCTCAGAAGTAGAAAAACAGAGATAAATAAAGTAGAATTCCACCCTAATGACTTCACAGGGCAACAGTAACAGCAAATGAGCCCAGAGATCACAGCAAATGTGCTCAGAACCTCCAAGGGTCCGGTGAGGGTGCAGAGGGGAAAAAAACCAGTCCTGAAAATGAGAAGCACCACTGGGACCATGTCTTGCAGGACTTTATTTGGCGAAGTGGGAAGGGAAAGGAAAAGGGAAGGACATCACAGGGCCCAGAGAGGTGCAAGTACCGCACCCGGTGCCATCAGGGAACACCGTATGCTTCAGAGTGGTTGGCGATGGAATACAGAGCAAAGACGGGGCCCTGACATTGTTAGATAAATCGACCTCCTCCAGTTCCTCACCTGAGCGCTGACTTAGGTAGGAAATGTGGATACTTTGAAGATGCAAAACTATCGACAAAGTCTCCTGGATGGGTAAAAATCTCAGCATGCTGCCTTAAATTATCCATGATGTAAACGTTTGCTCAAGGGTCTGTATGAATCCTGGTAACCTGATGGAGGAGCTGACCCCATCTTTGGCCTTCCATCTTGTTCTCCCCTCTGGCACAAAGATGGCACCACATGCGATAACTATGCTGTCCCCTCGCCATGCCTCCTGCTCCCTAAAAGCTGGGGATTATGGTCTGCATAGGGGTAGAGAAGAGGGCCATCTGTGTGTGCCCCGGATGGTCATCCCTCCCCCAGCCCGATAGATCTTGTCAGTAAGTCACCCTGAATAAAACTGGGTAAATGGTATGGAACGACTTGCTTTGCTTTTCAGTATTAAAATGCCTTCTCAGTCTGGAGAATGCATTACTGACCCTCCTCCACCTTCTGACACTTGACTTGAAAGATATGTTAAAAATCTAACTGCAGCCTGATCTGTTCTGTACCAGAGCAGTTTACTGTTACTCTCTAAAGAACCAGTCAGCTCGACGTTAACATAGAAAAGCAATCAGCAATTGGACTTGATAGATTTAGCTCTTTTTGGTTCCTGCAAAGAATCTAAAAAGAAAGTTAACATCATAAAATCTCACCAATTTAGTGAATCTGGGGGAAGCATTTCATAATAATATGAATCCTTAAAAGCTCAGAATTTTTATTTTCAATGGTCTCAGGTATATCCATCAACCAAAACCAGATGAGCAATGGGTAACCCAGGGGACACACTGAGAAATTATGAAATACACCTATTGAACATCTTATAATTGCCACATGGTCCCATCTCTTCCCTCTTTCCTGCCAAACCCCTCCAAGGATCATCCTTGTGTGTGGACCTAGTTTCTGTCCCCCGTTTAATTCTCAAGCCCACCCTTGCTTCTGCTGTTCTGAGAATGATCCAGATTCATCTGTTCACGTCTACTGGATTTGCATCCTGTTTAACCTCTGCTGGAGTGGCAGCTGGTTTCTTCAAAAGAACCACAAAAACATCCCCTGTCCTCTTCTTACAATATGACCTTATGATCTTGTCCTAGCCACCAAGAGGTGGGGTCGATGCCCCTTCCCCATGAACTGGGAGGACTTTCATCACTGTACTAGAGTACAGAGAGGTGGCACTACGTGACTTCTAAGGTGAGTCACAAGGGGCAATATGGAGCATGAGCTCTCTCTCCCTCCCTCCCCCAGGGCTCTCACCTGAGCATGCAGCCACCATGCTGGGAAGAAGTCCAGACCACAGGAGGAGGACATGATGGCATCCCAGTTGACCGTACTAACCACCAGACATCCTTCCTTAAGGGATGTTGGCTCTTATGTGGGAAGACAAGGAAAAGAAATATACTGACACGGCTGAGTGATGAACTCCATGGTAGGGGGGTCACTAAGTGCTAAGGGAGCACAGGAGAGACCCCTCGCCTAACACAGAAGGGATTGTGGGGGTGGGGGAGGGCAGTCAGAGGCTCTTCCAAGGGAAAGTGGAAGAAGTTTCCCAGAGAAAACTGTTTCACTCCAGGGACAGTAATGTCTACACTGAGACCCAAGAGATAAGGAATGGTGGAGGAGGGTGGGGAAGAAGGAAGAAGTGTACATCCAGGCACATTCACCACCGAACCTGACCCATATCTTCCAGCTTCCCTTTGTCTTTAGTCTCGCCATGCCCTCCCTAGGCTATAGTTACGCACAACCAAGTATGTAGTCAGTGTTTTGCTGACTCACCAAGTTTGCTGCTCAACAAGCAAACACTAAGTGTCTAAGGCAATGCAGTCACATGGACGGATGTGGTCACTACCAACCAAGAGTTCATTGTCTAGTGAGGGAGTGTGATTATTTCACCCAATAATTCACCTTCATCGTACACATTTATTGATTAAAGGATGCCAAGATGACTTTCCAGGGTGTGGGGCCATGGCACAAGAATACAAGAAAGGCGGTTTTGAATAGATAAGGCGTACAGATTGGGGAGAAGTTGAATTTGAGATACTTATAATCATTTAAATGAAGATACCCGACCCGCAATTGAAAATAAAGGTTCAAGGAAAGCAGTATGCCTTGAAGACGGTAGTCTATCATGGTGACAGTACATCACACATCATGGTGACAGTACATCACACATCATGGTGACAGTACATCACGGTGGAAGGAAAGCAGGCGAGCACTGCCATATGACAGCAGGATGGCACACTGGCTCAGCACCCAAGTACCGGCATCAGACTGAGTTCAAATCCAAGCTCCACCACCTCTCACCTCTGTGAATTTGGGCACCTACCCTCTCCCAGCTTCATCTAGGAAATGGGGATGATGATGGAGTCTACCTTAAAGCTTTTGCATGAGAATAAAATAATGGTAGGCGCTGTTATCTGGGGGACGTGTTGTTTACCATTATGAATGGGGATCACTCAAAATCAACGTACTTTTGACAGCATTTGGTAAGAGGAAATAATCTGTCTCCCTTAAATTTGGGCATTCTCCCTAACAGCTGAAGAGAGTTATATACCCTAACCTGTTCCTTTCAGTGTTGGTTGCCGGGAGATTGGGTTAAATGTAATATTTAGTCATGATAACCACATAGACGGCACATTAGCACCGATAGTAATTCCCTTCCTCTGGTTTCCATATTGGTTTGATTTTGTATTTTAATGGTTTTCCTCAAATATCACTTTATACCAAATTGCCTCAAATCCTTTTCGGGAAGCAAATGTCATGTAAATAGAAATAAATAAAATTCACTGGAGGAAACTAACGTTGTGTATAAACAAACACAAAGTGTTTCAGCAATGCCTGTTTGGAAGAATGCAAACCAAACTGAATGCCTTATGTTAAAAGTGGTGCCCCAGCTACTGACAAAACTGCCCCCCACCCCAGGCTTCCGAGCCTCCACACCCACCCACGAATCCGCCTACCTGCTGGCACCTGCTTCTCAGGCCCCTCTGGGACCCTCTTCTCCTGCGAGCTTCTCTCCTCCCTCTTCTCCATCTAGATACTCTTCTCGGTGGCGCCCTGGTTTGTGGCTTGACGTACCACGTACCCAGCAAGGACTCGGAAATCTGAATCGCCAACTTCTTCCCTCAGCTCCAGATTCATGTATCCATCTGCATCCTTCATATTTCCACTTGAGAAGGCGAGAATTGTTTTAAATTCGGCGCAGCTAAAACTCAGCTCCTGATTCTCACCTGAGGCCACCTCCAACCCCCGCCGGACTTGCTCCTCCCACGAGCTGACATCTTTTCCTCTGCACTACCTCCACCTGCTCCGGACAGCCGTCAGCCTTCAGACGGACAGCTGCGACAGCGTGGTCTCCATGTGCACCGCTGTTTGGTTCACAGCATCCTCTGGTTACCGTCCCCCTGACAAATAGAGTGAAACGTGCAATGGTTTGCACCACAAAAAGGGTGAAAGCTGAAGCTCTTGCTGGGATCTCCAGGGTGCTGCATGAAGGACACTGTGAGCACCTGACTGCACCCCTTCACCCGCCTCCTCCTTAGGCAGCCACCAGCTTCCCCTGCCTCCCTGTCTCTTTCTCTGCCGGGCTCCTGCTGTCTCTGGACATTCTTGCCGAAATGTTCCCTCCTGGGCCATCTTGCTGCCTCCTCTCATCATGTGGATCTCAACTCAAATGTTGCCCACTCCAGGAGGCCCTCCGGCCCCCTAAGTGTCCCCCAATTACTGCCTGAGCCATTACCGGCCATTTCCAAGGACCCCTACCCTAGCGTGGAGAGATCACGAGGTGTCTGCTGCTGCAAAGCTGAAGGTGTGGGGAAGGAGATAGTCTCTCTCGTGTCCTCCGGGAGCAGGAACATTGTCCTGTGACCTAAGCAAGAGTCCCGCTAGGACCCTGACCGACGAGGGACTGTCCTCAACCAAAGGGCCAGAGGGTGACAGAGGGGGTGGAGCTGAGAGTTGAGGGGTGGCCTGCTTCCAGCCTCCCTAGTGCCGCGCAGAGAGCAGAGGGAAGAGGGCATATGGTTCTATGACAGGACCTTGACTGTGACTCGCCTCTCATACTCCTGACCAAGTCTTCTGGTGGATTCCGGAAGCAGCCCAACACACTTCCAAATTTCCTTTTCTGTGTCAGTTTACCAATTTGTACTGTTTGCTACTAAGAACTCTGACAAGTTCATACTTTCCACTACCTAAAATTAACTTATTTGTGTATTTTTTCATATATTTTCTATCCATATTCCACTGTATAAGATAGAGTCGGTGGAGAAAAGGCACTATCTTTGCCAGTGTGAGACCAGTACATAGTAGGTTCTCAATAAATATTGGTCACGTGATCAGCTGAAATCAGTCGAAGCCTCTTATGAACAGAAATATTTTGCATTTTATATTCTCCCTTATAGCCTCAATAATACTCCCATAGATTAAAAAACAAAAAGTCACCAATTTATATTTAAATTGTGGAGAAACTAAGATTAAAATAAAAGTTTTGAAAGGATTTTGAGATGGTAAAGATACTGATGCCAAGACCAAACGCTACATACTCTGATTCATCCATTTGAATTCAAGCCAGAAGTATCTAAAATGAACCACAAATCTGGTAGCTGTGAAGTTATCTAATATCTTGTAAGTGCAGACCATTCAGCAATCATGTCCACATATGACGTGCCCTTCGAGGCCTCCAGGACAAGGCTCTGCTTGCAGTGTCCTCTCCTGGGGCAAAGACCGAATGCCACTGTAATCAGGCTGCTCTACACTTGTGCCCAGTCACCATCCCACACTGAGTAGCATCTGAGGCAGACCGGGACCAGGATTGCTGGTGAGCCCCCAATCTGTCCAATGTGCGCCAGGCACGGTGGCTCCGTGCACCCTCCTCCTCCTGGCTTTCCTAGGACTTTCCATCTTCGCGCATACCTAGAAGACCAGTAGATTTAGGACTGTGTCCATTCCTGAGGATGCTTCAGTCAGATGAGATAAAGTATTCTGCCTTCAGTAGATGAATTGGAAATGAGAATAAGAGAGAGAAAGAGAGAAATTCAATTATAGAGAGAAACTCAAGGCTACCTAACTGGGGACAAAACTCAACTCTTTTACCAGAACCACAGAGAACCAACTGACCAGCACAGAGCCAGTCTTATAGTCAGTACTAAGAAACAGGTACCTGACGAAATGAGTAAAAACACCAGAGCTCATCTACCTCTCCCTACCTAGGGGGTCCTTAAGTTTTTTTAGGTCACGGTTTCCTCTGAGGGACCATAGTGAATGCTATAAACCCTACTCTTGGGAAGTGCATATCCGATGACTTGTATGATATTTCGCACAATTTGGTGCCTCCATGGTACATCTGAAGCAAATTCCTGGGGTCTCTAGAAGTCCTCAGACCTGGGTTAAGAACCCATACCCCAGACTTAACCAACATGAAAAGTCTCTGAAAGGAGCCATGCAAGAAGGAGGAAGGGAGGAGTCTAAGATTTGGAAATTGAAGGAGAAACGATGCCAGCAGCAGCCCAGGGGTCGGGAAGCATGGGCTCTGCACCTCCATCCGCCAAGCACACAGCAGAGCCGTGGAGACACTGCCTCACTTCCCTGCACCAACCCCTCTTCCGTCTCTAAGATAACGGCAGCTGGCATGAACGATTCCAAGAGTCCTTCCAACTCCAAATCCAACGACACTGTACAGTGCTCACCAAAACTTTCCTGTCAACCCGTCATCAAGTTGACAAAGTTCTCTAGGAACAACAACAAAAAAATATCACTAAAGTCTCTTGCTCTTTTAGGAAAAAAAAACAAAACTTTTCCAAAATAAAGTGCTCCCTTAAATAGCAATCTGCCTGTCTCAGTACAGAGCTGGAATTGTCACTTGAGAACAAATGTAAAAGAATCAGTCAAGAAACTTCATAAATATTCCAAGCTCTTGTCTCCTACCACCTCCATACAGCTCTGCAAAGCACTCGTTGTGACAGTGAACCCCGTCGCTCATCCATCCTCTTACGTGGGGGAGACCATTGCAGACCCGCCAATGGTGCTACTAGGCAGTAGTAAGCGGTGTGAGCAAGTTCAACAGCGAATTCTGGCCTCAAAGGATTCTAACTTAGAAACTTCGTGTAAGTTCAAACATAAAGCTCACAGTCTCATGAGATGAATCGAGGCAGTGGTTCGGCTGCACGTGCTGATGAGGTCTGACGAACTCTGTGCAGGAGCCATGGGCATTAACGTCGACATGGGTACAATGTCTCCTTGCCCCAAGGGGGGGACGCCCCAAATGTTACTTTTCACGCAGACTAAAATCATGGACGAGGCACCTGACTGGCTCAGTCAGAGGAACGCACAACTCTTGATCTCAGGGCTGTGAGTTCGAGCTCCATGTTGGGTGTAGAGATTACTTAAAATCTTTATACAAACTAAGAAAATAATAATAACGATAAAATAAAATCATGGAGATTTCCTCATCCATGGAAAGTCCGCTCCTATGGTTTTCATCAGTGGGGCAGTTCACAGACAGTTAAGTGTAAATATACTTTTTAAGAATCTCTCTTTTTATATGGACACTTTTGAGGAAACAAAGAGCTGAAATCCGTTGTTTGAATAGTAAAAAAAAAAGGCTCACTGCAAAATTTCCTCGTGTCATGGTTTTCTTCCTCGCTGGTGGGTGTGATGCTCAGAGCAAGAGTGTGAATTATTTCATCTCTAAGAGGCGTCCTATTCTGGGTTTGTGGCACTTCCCTACACAGCCCCCGCCTCACTGCAGGGCCAGTAAGTGGTACAGCTCCCTCTTTCAGTCACTCGGGTTTCTTTCTTAGAGAGAGATCCCACAGAGCCGGTTACTCACAAAACAGCCCTTCGTTTCAGGGCTCGTAAGGAGTTTCCCTTAAAAGACAGGCCGAGTCAGGCCTCATTTCTCTGGGATGAAGACAGAGACTGTCCTGTGAGGCAGCCTCAGGGGAGCCAGGGGGCAGATGAAGGGCCATCCATCTGCCGGGGGCTGCCTTCGCAAGGAAACCATCGTCAGACTCAAGGCCAAGGTCAGGGTATGCTGGCCTGGGATGCACTGCATCCTGCTCTTGTCTCGTCAGTGTGGATCAAGCAGATGTGTCCTTCACTCTGGGAGGCTCTGCGGCTCAGCTAACGGAGTAACAGATCCTTCGGGCAACGAAGATTTGGTGCCATGGGTCAGCCCTGTGCCAGGCGCTACAGACGCAGAAACCAGCCAGACACACCGTTCCCGCTGAGTTCCACTGGAAAGATGTAGATCGTGAAGATGAATGCAAATAAGACATGAGAGCACAGCAGCTAACAGCCAGCTCAGCAAGGCTTGGGGTCCTTACAGAGTCACGGGCGAGGGCTGGACTCCTCAGGACCAGGTGCTCAGGACTCACCTCCCCGGGTGCCGTCATAAACCACAGGGACTCCTACTTCTTGAAGGCTGAGTAGTATTCCACCGTATATGTGCACAGCATTTTCTTCATTCGTCCGTCGGTGGTCTTTAGGTGGTTTCCGTATCTCAGCTGTAGTGATTTGTGTTGCAATGAACTTGGGAATGCAAATATCTCCTCAATTTCCTCAGTTCCATTCCTTTGGAGACATAGCCAGACACAGGATTCTTGGATCCTATGGTAGTTCTGGTTTTAATTTTTTGAGGAAGCATGATTCCACTTACACGCAGTATCCAAATTAGAATCAAAGAGTAGATCGGTGGTTGCCAGGGGCTGGGGGGAGCGGGAACTGGGGAGTCCTAGTCAACGGGCATGAAGTTTCAGTTAAGCAGGATGAGTGAGCCCTAGAAACCCGCTGACCATCACTGTGCCCATGGTCGGCAGTCCTTCACCGCACACTCAAAAATCTTTCAGGAGGGCAGATCCCATGTTGTGCTCTTATCACAACAAAATAAAATTTAAGAAAGAAATAAATAAAGGATTTGACAACCAATTCACACAAAGGTGCTAGTACTGGTGATTTACCACTTGAATGCATTTGTATAAATATTAAGAAATGATTCTCGAATAATATAACAGTAGGATTTCAGGCTTGTAGCTTCCTGGTTTTCCTCAAAACATCCTATGAGAACATTTCTCTTCTGCCTGCAGAGGCTCTGTCCCCAGCAGAGAGACTCACTCCATAAATCAGTACCCTTGCTTGCATACAGCCCCTGTGACATCGCCTCTAAAAGGTTATGTAACCAAAGCCACCATCGGGTCAGCAACATTTAACGACCGGCCAGGCGCAGTTTCTGACAAGCACAAACGTGGAATCCACTAAAGGTCATGGTGAGGCCTCTCAGTGACATTCCACCCTGTACCTCCGTTCTGTGAATAAGACACACATTCAGTGCAGCGTAAAACATCGACTAATTTATTTATCTTTCTTCTACAAGCAATTATAAGGAAGCAACACAAGTTAGAAGGCAGAGGGCTAGGGTCTAGAGGTAATTTATTCCGACTTCATACTCTCTGAGGATTTAATAAAAGGTAGTGAATCCTAAACTAAACACAGTCAGCGGCAGGGAGCCGCTCAAAATTTATTCTACTCTAGATTAGTGATGATTAAATCATACTGTGGTCTATTTTAAAATACAGTGCTTTTCAGTACTGCATATGTTTAAAACATTCACTTTTCTCCTCTGGCTTATAACAAAGAATACAATTCCTTCATTTTTTCAACAATACTTCTTAAATTTTCCTTCCTCCACAGCTGAGAAGGGGCTTCCTTGCCTCAAATACAGCTTTGGCATCCATAAAGCAAGGAAAGTTATGCTTTAACTATATTGCATGAGAATGTGCATGATTTTTCAAACTAGCAACTTTCCATGAATTCAGCAAGGGCACTGGAACTTTCCATGAATTTCACAAGAATTTAAAGAGCCATCTGCATAGATAAAGCTGAGAGATTATTAAATGTAGGGCAAACTGTAGGAGAGCGCTCCTCTGGGTCGACGCCATGCTCTGTGACCCAGTGCAGAGGCTGGGGCTTCTGCGGGCTCCCCACTTGGAGCCCCGAAGTCTTGCCTCGGCCTCCCCGCAGGAGTTAGGTCTTCCGGTGACGCTGCTGACCCCTTCACAGTTCCAAGTAGCTTCTCAGTCCTTATTAATGGAATCGAGCTCATTTCCAGTGGATAAATATGAAATAAAGGGACCAGAATTCTCCAAAGGTCTTTGGGCAGCAATTAAAGCAACTCCTAACTGCTAAGCGCGGTTCGTGTAGGTATGTCCGTATGAGACAGGTGACACCCACGGTGGCACGTGTCCCCTTTGGGAACACTCAGCTCTGACACGAGGGCCGTGGATGCTCCATTGCTTTTCCTCCTTGTCCGGGGCTCTCCACACCCCGCCCTCCAGAGCTGCACACTCAGTGACCCACCCCCACTCCACACTGTTGCCGCCAGCCCTAACTCATGGCAAGTAGGGCAATGATACTCTCGTTCCATCAGAACGCCGTGGAAATCTCTACGGTGTTTGCTGTATGTATTTAAGTTAATAGATAGTAATGTTAGATGGCTCCAACTTTAGCATATGAGCTTAGTCATTCTCGATACATCTTTGTTGCCTTTTGTATAAAGTCCTGATGTAGAGCCTTCGTGTCGGCACTGCTAACCGGCAGAGGCCTGCACCCAGTAGGGACCTTCCCTCCTGTGACAGGAGAGATACTCAGCCCCACCCCAGAGAAAGGGCAGCAGTCCTTGGCAAGGTGACTCTCCCTGGATTTGCAACTCATTATAGCTGCAAAGAATGACCCCAAAGACAGACCCCTGCCTGATAGGATTGGGTAGGAAGTGAGTGACCCACGTGATTTCCCTCGGATTCTCTTAAATATTTCCTATATCCAAAAGCACACTCTAAGGAAATATGTAAGGTGATGAGTGAGGAGATTTCTCATGGAAAACTGGACAACTATGCAATCCTTCTTAAAGACAGGAGGGTGATGGGTTATTTAGCTGAGTAAATTCCCACAGTAATATATATAAACCTTTTCAAAGAGCAGTGTTCTGTTTTTCAGATGCCCTCCAGAAAAGGCATCTACATGCCTTGCTTATGAGCTTCCACAACATTTAACAACCCTTCCTGGTTCTACTTTTTTTTTTTTTAATGTTTACTAATTTTAAGAGAGAGAGAGAGGAGATAGAGTGTCAGGGGTGAGGAGCAGAGAGCAGAGAGAGCCCCGACACGGGACTCAAACTCACAATTGGCGAGATTACGACCTGAGCTGAAGCCAGACACCTAACCAACTGAGCCACCCAGGAGCCCCATTCCTGGTTCTACTTTTAATAGAGCAGCGGTGTGATGGCCATGGTGGTGGTGGTAATAGAAATAAAAGCAGCAGTGGTAGAAGGCTCCACTTTTAATTTGCAAGGGTTTCTGAACTCTTTGAAGGTTGCAGACCTTGTTGAGACTCTCCTGAAAGCCATGGACGTCCTCCTCAGTGTGGTGGATAGGGGTACATATGTGTCTTCTCAAAGAACTGAATAGTGTCTTCTCAAAACGCAGGTGCTGACCTCCAGAAGCTCATAATGTGACCCTACTTGAAGAGACGGTCCTCACAGATGTAAGCAAACTAAAATGGGGACATTAGAATGAACTTTAATCCAGTATGACTAGTCTCTTTATAGAAAAGGTAAATTTGGGCACAGAGACCTACGTAGAGGAAAGATGATGTGAAGAGACAGAGGGAAAAGACAGCCATCTGCTGTCTAAGGAAAGGGGCCTGGGACAGACTCTCCCCTCACAGCCTCAAAAGGAACCAATCCTCCAGAACCTTGATTTTTGGACTTCTGGCTCCCAGAATCATGAGACAATACATTTCTTTTGTTTAAACTACACAGCCAATGGCACTTTGTTAGGGGAGCCTTAGCCAACTAAGACTATGATTTTGTGAGACTCCTTCCTGTTGATATGTGTTCCTATAGTTCATTTCACTGCTGTCTGAACATACCAGAACTTATTCGTCCAATCTGTGGAGTGATGCTGTTATAAACATGATAGTACATGCCTCTCAGTGTGCATGGACAAGGTTTCTCTAGAAAGCCCAGAATTAGAATTGCCAGATCGAAAAATATATTTCTGTGCAGGCTGTTTGGAAAGTGTCTGCACCAATTTACATACCTGTTACTAGTGTAAAATGGGACGCTTCTGCTCCTCTAATCTGCCAGAGCTTGATATCATCACTCATTTTTACCTATCTGCTGGGTGTGAAATTGTATCCAATTGCATAGATAGGTAGATAGATTCACTGATTGATTTCCATTTGCTATTATCAGCATCATTATTTATGTCTTGCATTAATTGATTTTTTCAACTTGTAAAATACCATGAAATGTGCTTTGATGTTGTTGTCAGTTTATGACATGAGCATAGTCCCTAATGAGAGAACTCAGCAGCAGCCTTTCCAACACTGTTCACTCCTGGTGACTCCCCCTCCCCCAAAATGTTTGTTACCATGTACAAGTTCAGAGTGATCTCAATGACAATGTGCAGATGAGAGCTACAAACCCCAGCAAACGAGTGCTGCGCTGGTGTCTTTCTAGGTCCATGTAGTGGCTGTAATTTTTGGTTATTTTCCTAGAGAGTCTTCATTAATAAAATATCATCACCTGGCCATTAAAAATCTCATCTTTTTTGGGAAAATGTCATTCCTTGGATAGAGTCATCTCATAACAACCTCTTGGGTAAGAAGAAAAATTGCTTTTAGATCTGTAAGTGAGTAAAGCACACGGATAGGATTTAATTTCCCAGGTGTCAACCTGCAGGTCAGTGGTAATATTTAAAACAGAGACTGAGTGTCCAATGCCCCACTGCTGCCCCATCTATTAAATGATGCCAGTTCCCTTGGTAAGCATTAGCCTTCAATTCTTGCTCAGAAGAAGCAGAACTTTTGTACACTTCATCTAGTCTTCTTGACATGAGCTTAATCTAGTAGAACCAATATTTTAAAGCTGAAAGGAGCTTTAGAAATCACCCTCATCCAATCTCTCCCATCTTAAATATTTCAAAAACAAAACTGGGGAAATGGGATTCTTAAAACCACACACCTATTTAGCTATAGAACAAGAATAAGAATCCAGGGTTTCCTGAGTCCCAGAACTGACCCCTTCCACAGGACACCCCTACAATTCATGCTGTATCCTGAGCAGACTGGAATTTTGCAATTAGCACCCGTGAGAGAAAACCTCAGTTCTCTGGTTAGGTCTACACACTTGAATGAAAAGCAGTTAATGATGGAGATTGGAGATGCAAGGATTTCTCTCCAGGCAAGAAATACTACATGACCAAAGAATTTTTATTTTTTCCATTTGAGCAAAGGAATCTGAGTTTGTATTACTGATATAAACAAAATGATGTGCAAAATCACAAAGCTCAGGGAAAAATATGAACATAGAGATGCTATGCCAGTTGCATATCAAAACTATAAGAAAAGATATCACACAGAGGAAAAAAAGAAATATTATTTATTGGGTACTTTCCAGGTCGGCATTGTACTGGTCACTTTATAGACTTTGTCTTACTTAGTTCTCGTAAGGTCTCATTGTTACCCCCACTTAAACATATGCTTAACTGTTGCTTCACAGATGTAAGTAACTGGCCCAAATAAAGTAAATAACAGTTGCAATTCAAACTCTATTATAATGCCCTATACACACAACTACAATTTGGGACAGTCAGGATTTTTGGTTTTTGGTTTTTGGTTTTGACGATGATAAAGTAGAAATTCAGCATAAGTAATTACAACACACATTGAAAGTACACAGAAATTTATCTATATCTAGATAGATAGAAAGATTAAGTAGATATAGATCTATAGATGATATATAGATAGATACAGATATAAATATAGATATAGATATTAATACACATATAATCACCGCACCTTGAGAAAACTGTTTTTAAAATTCGGGTGTACAGGGGCACTTGGGTGGCTCAATCAGTTACGCATCGGACTCTTGATTTTAGCTCAGGTCATGATCTCACAGTTAGTGAGTCAAGCCCTGCATTGGGCTCTGCACTGTCAGTGCAGATTCTGGGGATTCTCTTTCTCTCCTTCTCTCTCTGCCCCAACCCTCCCCCCCATAAATAAATAAAATTTGAAAAAATAAAAAAAATAATAAAACCTGGTGTACATTGCATTGGACAGTACCCAAAGTTGGCTGCCATTATTCTTTTTCTCCCTGAAGGTACATACGTTCCACCCTCCCTTTGAACTTGGCCTCGTGACTCATCTAGACCAATCAAACGGTCTTGAACAAAATCGTCCTAGTTTTACTCATACCAGCTGTGAAAGAGGATGGTCATCTCTGCGCCCACAATCTAACACCCCCAGGTATGCTTTTTATTACCCACTTCCAATTTGGTGGATGAAAGATGGCCGGTCTCTCGTTGCTGTTCTAATTTGTCTTTCATTAATAGAGGCTGAGACCTTTCTTCCCGGGTGTGAGATGCCAAGCCCACCACGCTCTGCTGCCTCAACTGCATGACAAGGTCAAACACAATGCCTGACCTTCAAGGGTAAGTAGACAAGGTTACCAGGAAAACACATGATGGAAAGGATATTTTTAATACATGAATGACAGGAATCATTTTGTAGTGGGGCCTAAAGAGTGATAATCAATTTTTCTGACAGAAAAACTTCACAATCCATTGATTTAAAATCACATGGATGGATGCTGACGTTTCTAGAGTATTTGTACCTGCCACTTACACTTGTTACCTACGTTTGTAGAGAACTGTAAATCACTTCTCGGGAAGCCATTAATTGAGAAAATACATTTCAACCTGGCAAAACTTCTAAAACCATGATTTTATACTCTTAACTTTTAGCAATAGGAACTAATCCTCAAATTCCTCTTCTACACAAGTTAAATTTTAATTAAGTAAAATCTGACTAGCCTTCAGCAGTCATGTGAAGAAGTTTTATGTGAAATGTTAGTCTAGACACTAAAGATAAGCAAATATAATAAAATAAAAAGTAGATCTGAGCAAACAACATTTATAATGTGACATGCTCTACAAACAATCTTTCAAAACTACTGCATTGAAATGTTTCTTTGGTTTTACTTATTTTAAATATAATACAGAACCGAAAAATGAAAAACTTTAAATACTTACGTTTGACTTAAAGCTATTGTTTAGGAGAATGCTGCAAATATAACTAGAATTAGGCTGAATTTTCACATTATTATTAAAAAGAAGAGCAACCAAGTTTTTCCTAGCTTTGCTCCCACACTTCTGTTTTCTCATGTAAACTCTTCCCCTGCCCCATTACGTATCCCCCCGAGTTCCATTTTTTCCCTCCTTTTAGCTACTATTTATTGCTTGTGTGCTGTGTGCTTTCATTGGGTCGAGCTCCGTGTAGACATCTGTCTTTAATGATCGCAATAGCTGGAGATGGGTAGGATTAGCCTCAGTCGACACATGGGGAAAGTCAACGTTAAAGAGGTTACAAGACTTGCCCAAGTCACAAAAATATACTCTCCCTGAACATCTCTCCCAGTGTCATTAGCTAATTCGAATACCAGAGTGATGCCAGAGAGCTCCCAGCTCTGCATCTTTGGTCCCCAGTCTCTCTGCCCGAACCACACAGCAAGCCACTTGGTCAACACTGCCCCCTCCGCGTCCCACAGATGCACTGCTGAAACGACACATCTGATACGCAACCGTGGTCTTTCCTCCTGAGCCTGCTGGTCGTGCCACACGTCCTCATGCTGTGAGGCATCACTAGACCCTCCTGGGCGCCCCCTGACCCCCAGCTCTCTTCCTGTTCACTAGTGTCTGCCGCACCTTGAAGATTCAACAGCAGACACGACTGTACACATAGGCCCTGCTGCTCACGCTCATTCCGGTGGGAAGATGGATGAGCCCAGTGGAGTTGAAGCCAAAGTCATCATGACGATATTAAGTGGTGTAAAATGACAGGGCAGGATACAGGCCAAGGTCAAGGTCCGGTGGGGGCGAGGTGGAGAGGGGAGGTGTCCGAGGAGGCAGGAAGGGGAAGGTGGGGGAAGTCGGGCAGATGGAACAGCGCGTGCAGGAGGGAAGGGCTGAGAGGCTGACAGAGGGCCCGCGTGCAGGAGGAAGCAGCGGACAGAAACCAGGGGGCAGAAGCCAGAATGGAAAGTTCAGTCCGCTGTCCGTCCATCCCAAGCAGCTCCCAAATCCACGGTCTCCTCTCCGTCCGGAGCGTGGGCACAGCGTTCGGACTTGCACGTTCCCTTGTACCCTCTCCTTCCACCCCCCCCCCCCCACCCCTCTG
>NW_027527956.1:4415229-4464132 GCF_008692635.1 Crocuta crocuta
CTGAAGGGGCCCTTGTGTTGCGGAAATCTGGTCTGGGTCACCCGGCAGAGGAACCAAGCAGCGCCGGGAGGTCTTGGAAGGGAGGAGGTTTGTTTTACACCGGTGGGCTCGGAGGAGGCCTGAGCCAGAGCATCAGCAGAGGGGGTAGTTTATGGCCTGTTACTTCCGCATTCCTCATTACTGCACGAGACAAGCAGCGTGGGAAGAAGAACCTGGAAGAGGGAGCCTTTGATCGGGGACAGGTATTCCCTTATCAGTCCTGCCGGCCATCTCGTAACAGATTTTCCCCTATCACGTTCCCTAAACCCACACACCTGATCAAGTCCCTGCTCGGGGGCTCCCTAGGGCGGCCCGCCCGCCCAGCCGCTGCTCCAGGCCGTCGGGCCACACCAGCCCATGCCTCCGTGCGGTGCCCTCCTCGCCCTTAGGGTTTTCCTCAGGGTCCCCGACAGAGTTCCACTGTCTTTCCACTCATCTTACTACCTATCAGGTGCACTTCTCTCTAGTTACCTCTGATTTCAACAGGCACCATTTCAGAAAAGAATGCGCCTAGGAATCTAGTCTGTCAACAGACCTCCATGCCAAGAAGCCAGGGACCCTCCTCCGAGCTGTCTAGGGGCTGAAGGACCCTCTCTGTGGGGGGTACGATGAAGAGGAGCCTCACCTGGGGCTCTGGTCCACCCCCCTGCCTCGCTCCTGCCTTTGCAGTGAGCGCCCCCTGCTGGGCGGTGAACGCACAGGCGGGGCTCCCAGCCAGCCTGGCCTGGGTTCCGGGAAACAGGTAAGTCCTTCCCACAACACACACACACACACACACACACACACACACACACACACACACACACACGAGTCAGCTGCCCACAGAGTTCTGCACAAATGCTTAAAGCCCTTCCCCCCCTCCCCCCCAACACGACCTGTTTGCTCAGGGAGAGATGCACTCCGGGACCCTCCCCAGCTCCTGGGACACGGAGTGTGCAGTGTCAGCCCCCGCGGCACTGCGTCCGTGGCCTGTCTCTGCAACCTGCTGGCTGACCGTCAGGGGCCAGAAGGTGGATTCCGGTCCCGCAGGCCACTCTCCTGACGCTCCTCCTGCACGGGAGTCGCCTTTCCTGTGTCCCCGCCAGGGAAACGTCTCCACGCACCTTGCTGGCCAAGCCCCAACATCAGCACATCTCCCTCAGAGACAGCGCAGCAGAGATGCAGGGAGGGGGGGCCACTGGCCAGCCGGTGCACGCGGGCGCCACCCCAGTGTCCCAGCACCCCGCTGCTGTGCTGCATCCTGCAGTGTCCCCAAAGAGCTCTCCTGGCCGCTGCGGTCCAGAGGCTGCTTTGTCACTGGGGAGGACCTCAGCTCAGGAGGAGTCTTTCTGCAGAGGAGGGGGTTTGGGATTAGGGGAGGGGACGCCCAGGCCGCCTGCCCCTTCTGTACCCGACCTTGCTCTGTGTTTGGCCGCCAGAGCATGTGGGCCTAAGGCCGACTTCAGTTGCTTAGTGACTAATTATAACTGTAGGGGGCAGACGGAGAGGAATGTTCCGGAAGGCAGAAGCTGGCCTTTGGTGTCAGATAATCTGAGTATGTCACACACACTCTGTCACCATCAGCCATGTGACCGGCCGTAGTCTCATTTGTAAAAGTGGGAAGAGAGTACCTACTTTCCAGGGGTGCCGTGAGGGTAAACTGCATGATCTGAAAGCGTCTACCCAGCGCCTGGCACGCACTCCACGGTGCCTTCCGTTCTGTTCTGCTAGGCTTTACGATTGGGTCAATAATAAAGAGAATTCTAAAGTCGCTCAGTCATTCCAAAAAGCAAGTTGTAAAAAACTTCAAAAAGAACAAAGGCGCAGTTTTAACTCCCATACGATTTAGAGCAGATTGGAGGGGGGGAAATATAAAGGAGTAGGCACATTTTTCAAAAGCATCAAATATGCCAGCAATGGGAAAAAACACTGAATCATGTCTGGACCGTGGACTAATACAGTTCTTAATTGTTCTCATAAGTCACTTTTACAGAGAGATCGAGTTATCGTTGAAGGAAATGACATCCTGTTAATGTCTTACTAATAACAATTGCCTTCTTCAGAAACTGACATTTAAGAACCAACAGAATTCAGCTGGTTCAAAAAGACACAACTGCAACTGTATCATTTGGTTGGAAGTGTTCTGGTCACAAAATGTCCATAATTACTGTCATTCTCTTCATTATTTGAGCCGGAAATTACAGAGTTGACATCCCTTTAGTGACAAAAGCACTTTTAACAGCCAAAACGTCTTAGATATGGCTTGTAAGTCTCTTTTGATTGGAACCCTGTTGAATGCAGCTGCGATAGTTCTGAGTTAAGCTATGTTCATATGTTCTCATTCTGGCTGGAGCATTTCAGTCTCTGTTGTTTTGATTGCAATATTGTCCAGCAGCCTGCACTTATGATTAATTCACGTTATTAAGATGACTAACACCCCTTTCAGATGGCAGTTGAAAATCCACGGCAAGAACAGCCTTGAAAGTGATTTGACTGCAGAATTAAGGGGAGTGGAGGTTATGTTCTTCTTCCTTCTATATAGATAATTAGGCAGGATGGATTTAACCACCTGTAAGCCACTTTGGTTTCTCGAGGACCCCATGAGTGGCCAGAAAGAGAGTCATAATTGCTATGTTACCAGGGGGAGTGTGACGAATGCCCAGACCCAATCAGTCACTGGTAAGATAAGCATACTGGAGTCCCGGGAGGAAGTCAGAGGTAGGACTTTTGTAGAAATGCATCGGAGATGCCTGTGTAGCCCCTCTCTTCTTTAAAGCACCACTTGCATTCTGTGCTAGGGGGTGGCTCTGGGAGACACCCAGCACGGTGCCAGAGTGGGCACTTGCCCCATGGTGGTCCAACAGGATTTCATTTTTACTGGAAGAGTTTGAATTGAAAGTTAAAAACAATCCACTTGGACTGGACTGTACGAGGCATGGACCATGTATGCTCGCATAGAGGTGGGGACATGTCTCACCCTCAAAAGCCACACTTGCTTACTGATGTTATGAGGGGGCAAGTGTTACAGCCCATAGGGAAACCAGTCCAAAGCAGAGGCACACGAGAAATGAACTTCCGGGGGAGAGAATGCACAGGACGTGTTCCAACGCCCCAGGCTCCTGCCCCTGGGAACCACGAGGCTCTATCCCAGCATTACCATAGTCCTCACCTACGCCAAAACCAGCATGACGGCTGGGAAAACCCAAGCACCAAAGCCGAGGGACAGCACTGTCCCTCCCACCACCAGCAGGGGGAAGGCTAATGGGCACAGGGGACAGGGGGCAGGAGCCTCCCTACCATGACCTTAAAATGACCCCCACAAGCCCTTCTGGCAGCTCAGGGTATAACTGAACTAACACCTGAATTGCAAATCATTTTTTAAAATTGGATGTTCTTTCACTGTCTTAAAATATAATTCTTTCTTTGAATTGCTTATCTACCTAATGCAAAAATAAAAAAATTGGAATCAGAAACACGTGGCCTCAACTCCTGGCTTTATTACTTCCTGTCGTTGTATAATGGGAAATTATTTAATCTCCCTGAACGTCTATTTCCTCCTTTAAATAATAGAGGTGACTGGGGTGCCTGGGTAGCTCAGTTGGTTAAGTGTCTGACTTTGGAGAGAGAGCTCGTGTTCTCTCACTCTCCCTCCCTCTCTCTCTCAAAAATAATAAATAAACATTAAAAAAATAATGATCCAAGTTCTCTTCAAACTAATTCCATCTTGGGCAATTAGAGAAGTCTTTATAAAGGAGGTGTAATAGAAACAGTTGATAGATGTTACTATCATCTCTATTTGTTAGACATATATAATGTTAGTTTATTTTTGAAAGAGAGAGAGAGACAGCGTCACTGGGGGAGGGACAGAGAGAGAAAGACACAGAATCTGAAGCAGGCTCCAGGCTCTGAGCTGTAAGTACAGAGCTTGATGGGGGGCTTGAACCCATGGGCCGTGAGATCATGACCTAAGCGAAGTTGGATACCTGACCACCTGAGTCACCCAGGCACCCCAAGAATTATATCTCTATAATAACAATGGACATTGTGATAGCTAATTTCATGTGCCAAGTGGACTGAGTCATGAGGTCTAAAGACACTTGGTCAAACATAATTCTGGGTAGGTCTGTATGAGATGTTTCTGGATGAGACGAACATTTAAATCAGTACACTGAGTAAAGCAGATCGCCCTTCCCAGGTGGGTGGGCCTCATCCAACCCGTTGAAGGTCTGAAAAGAACAAAAAAGACAGATTCTCCTTGGAGTAAGAGGAAACCCCTCCTGCCTGAATGCCTTCAAACTGGAGACAGTTTTTTTCCTGCCTTCAGACTCAAACTAAAGCATCGGCGATTCCTGAGTCTCGAGCCTGTTGGACTCAGACTAGAAGTACATCGTCATCTCTCCTGCGCCTCCAGCTTGCTGACTGCAGATCTTGGGACACCTCAGCCTCCATAACCGTGTGAGCCCGTCTCTTTCTCTACATGTGCGCGTCTTCCTGGCTCTGTGTCTGTGGAGAGCCCTAGCTGACACGGACGCGTTGCGTTACCATTCTCTGAGCGTGTTGGTTCCCCTCACGGTACCGTGAGGCCTAAAGTTGGAAGAACCATCTCAAATGCATCTCCGTAAGCACAACACGTAGCACAACATCGGGCAGAGAGTAAGTGCTCGATAAGCGTTGCATGGCTGAGTGTCTGCATTTCAGACTGGCTTTTGCAGGCATTGGGAGGCGTAAGTAAAATGTGTATTTGAAAATGGCACAACTCTATACAGAAATTAGATATTTCTCCAGATTCGTGCCCAAACCCAATCTTACTCGAGAAAATCAAATCAAACTAGGACTTAAGTGTTTCTAACCTGTTTTCCATTAACATTAGCCTGTCTTTGATTAACTCTAAATGTAATCAAGGATTCTTGGCCCCGAGGGCAAATGATGCAGCAAAGGTCCCCAAGCTCCTACTCTAGCGGGGGTGGGGCAAACTTTCAACCCGTAAATGCATAACAAGCAAGGTGCTGCCCGGTAATGATGAGAACTGGGAAGAAAACCATGCAGGGCCATCCTGGGGCAGGGGCCAGATAGCACCACCCTCCCCACTAGGAGAGCTCCTCACTTGTGTGTTTCTCCAGTGTAGTTTTAGCTCATTTTCCATCTCTCTCATCTCAGGAAAGAGCTTTAAACAAACTCTGAATTCATCCACATTTATTTTCTTTAAGCAGCATTTTGATCACATGATCCTCCTGCTTACAAAGCTCTGCTGTTTTCCCATTTCCTACAAAGTCACGTCCAAATGACCTACGGGTATCTGAGGTCTCTGCAGTTTATTCTCGAGCCACCCACACCTTTGGCTCCATGGGTGTGTTTCCTGAGCACCCCTGCCTTCATTCCCTCTACCCCCCACCCCTGAAAAGTCCCCTCTTAACTCCCTCTGACCTTCATATGCGCACAGAGCCCATCCATTCCACGGATAATTGGTTGGGACACATGTTCCCTGCTTAATAAATATTAGTTCCTTAGGGTGCCTGGGCAGCTCAGTTGATTAAGTATCTGACTCTTGATTTGGGCTCAGGTCATGATCTCATGGTTCATGGGCACAAGCCCAGCATCAGGCTCTGCACTAACAGCATGGAGACTGCTTGGGATTCTCTCTCCCTCTCTCTGCCCCTCCCCCCACCTCAAAATACATACACTTAAAATGAATTCATTCATTCATTCATTCTAGTTCTTTCCTTCCCAGTTAGAGGAAAGTGCTTGCTCCCCCAAGTCTTACAGCACCTGGTCCAAAACTCCCATGTGGCACTGATCAGGCCCTGCCCTGTATTCTCATTTTTTAGAAACATGTCACATCTTCCATCTGGATTATCATTTCCTTAGGAGAACACATTGTTTTATTCAGCTACATTTTTCCTATAGTCCAGTACACGACAGCATTAGATAAATGTTTGCCAAGAGGGTGAGTTTGGTGAATAAACAAATGGCCCAGCAAGAAAAGAAGGAAGAAGCCCAAATTTTTCATATATTCTCCTTCAAAGGCTAATGCAGAGTAAGTCTCAGATAGACACGTTCATCTTTCCTTATGGACTCAGCAGTCACCACAGAGATTCGGAAAGTGAGAATCATTTCTGTTTGCCAAGAGTGACTATTTTGGTGACAAATCAGAAAATTATGTGCTAAGTGTAGGTCCGAGCCATTTCCAACAATTAAAAAATAAGTAATGTTTAAGTGCCGTTTCACAGAAAATTCTAATTTGTTGAGTCTGGTGATTCTACGACACAATTATCATGGTGACACTTCCTGGCAACAGGACACCCACGGCCCTTACAGCAGCACCAGCTGTGACCAGCCGGTTGAAACATGTAGCCCAGCGGACACCCAGCATGGTCGTGAGGCTGTCGTAGACCACCCGGCCCCACGTGAGCGCCAGATGGCCGCAGCCACACGAGGAATCCTCGGCACGACCAGGAGACTCCCCAGTCATCTGACTCTTGTCCCACAGAAGCACGAGCAAGTAAAGCAGCTGCTGTAAGGCACAGACTTTGGGGGCATTTTGTTACGTAGCATGAGTTAATTGATGCACAGTCTATCACTAGGGGAATAAATAAGAAATATGTGGGAAAATACATACTGTGGATCATGACACTCTAGTTAAAAGCAGCAAGCTAGGTATATATTCGGCAGTGTGAATAGATGACCAAAAAAAAGTGGAGAGGAAAAGAAGCAAGAAAGAGTGAGATTTATAGATTAGCAACATGTAGGGAAATTAAAAATACTAGGGGCACCTGGGTGACTCAGTCAGTTGAGCATCCAACTTCAGCTCAGGTCATGATCTCATGGCTCATGAGTTCGAGCCCCACGTCGGGCTCTGTGCTGACAGCTCAGAGCCTGGAGCCTGCTTCCGATTCTGTGTCTCCCTCTCTCTCTGCTCTTCCCCCACTTGTGCTCTGTCTCTGTCTCTCTGTCTCTCTCTCAATAAACGCTAAAAACATTTTTTAATTAAAAAAATTAAAATTGTGGGCACCTGGGTGGCTCAGTCAGTTAAGCATCTGACTCCTGATTTCAGCTTGGGTCATGATCTCACGGTTCATAGGATCAAACCCCACATGGGGCTCTGTGCTTACAGTGCAGAGCCAGCTTGCGATTCTCTCTCTCTCTCTCTCTCTCTCTCTCTCTCTCTCTCTCCCTCTGCCCCTCCCCACTCATGCTCTCTCTCAAAGTAAATAAACAAACATTTAAAAAATGTTCACTCTCAAAAGTAAAAGCAAAAATAAAAAAGCCTTCCTGCTTTGTGTATGTCATGTACGCTCTTCAGGGACGCTCGCCTGTTCTAAGTTCCTAACTGTCACCATGTCACTTCCCTGCTCCAGGGTCTCACACAGCAGCCCCTGAAGCCGAATTCCTCAGAAGGACACCCCAGGTCCTCCCCCCGCCCAGTGTAGACAGACATTACTCTGTTTAATCCTTCAAACAATATCCCCATTTTACACACCAGAAACATGAGTCTCAGCTTAAGTAACTTTATCCGGGCCACACATTCAGAAAGTGGTGGAGAACGTGAAGCCGCTGGCCCCTCTCAGAACCTGTGGCTTTAAGTACCTCTGGGCCACTGTGCCCTAAGGTTCCTCTCATGGGTGCTTCCACACCCTCCCCCACTGCCGCCGACACACCCCCAGCCCCGTGACATTCTGTGTGGCTTCCTCCCGACTGCAGCTCCTGACCTCTCTTTCCTTAGAGCATTTACTTTAGAAGACTTGTCATTGTAAATCCTTAGTCCGCGCCTCTGAGACCTCAATCTTCACCCAGCCGCTTGCCAGTTCTAAGGTCCCAGGAATGTTTATCTTGAAGACCTGGGAGCCAGTCCTTTAAAGCATGACCGCCGAGGACACAGGCCTGGTCTCCAGTCTCTGGGGGAAGCCAGGCACCTCCCTTCCATCTTGCTCCCCTTTATATTTCTCCTCCTCTGTTCCCAGCCCACTGGCATTCAGCACAGTGCCTGGCCCTCAGGAGGCGCTGGCTGAAGTGACCAAATAAATGAAGCAAACACATCTTGAAATGGTAACATTTCAAATCAGACAGAATTCAAAAGAAGAGAAAAGCATGTCTTTTACGCATATTTCACCAGCAGTTTCCAAATTTTAGGATAATGTTACTCTCAGCTTCTCAAGCCTGTTATCCAAAGGTCCCCAATTCTGCTCACCGTTTGCATTAGCCCATGTCGCTGCTAAGTCATGATGCACAGACACAATTTGTTGTAATACACTGCACAGCGAAACACACAGAATAACTGTATTAGCTGGACATTTAATATGGCCCGGGTTCCTGCCATCTCATTTAATACTGCAATCCTGTGAAGAATCCATTGCTGTTAGACAGATGACGTCTCACAGATGACAAAAGTGAGACTCAGAGAATTAAATCACATACACAAGGTTACTCAGTTAAGTGGAGGAAGAGCAGTGATGCCAAAATCAATGCTTTGGTCATTCCACCAGCCTGCCTCCACGCCGAAGGTCACTTACAGGGAAAACTGCACTTGAAAGACTACTGGCGACTTCTCCCAAATGTGATAAATGCTCTCCAACTTTAAAAAGGATCTCATCTCTATCACAATTTCTTCTCTGTTCTTTCCTACTTGGACCATTATGCCAAGACCTCAAAATGAACAGTTATCTTCAAAAAATAATAAAAAAATGTTTCTAAAAACTTAGGGAGAAAATGTTTGGTGAGAAGACTAACCAACCCTTTTGATTTTATCATGCTGCCTTTTCTCTCTCTTTTTTTAAGTTTATTTATTTATTTTGAGAGAGAGAGAAAGAGAGCATGAGCAGTGGAGGCACAGAGAGAGTGGGAGACAAACAATCCCACTGGCAGTGTGGAGCCCGATGCGGGGCTAGAACTCACAAACCGTGAGATCATCACCTGAGCTGAAATCAAGAGTCAGACACTTAACGAACTGAGCCACCCAGGTGCCCCTGTCTTTTCTCTTATTTATATATCCCCTTCTGTTCTCCAAAGGAGTCTGTGTGTATTCACACACACACACACACACACACACACGCATTCACGCGTATACACACGCACATGCGCACACAAGGCAACCCTTTCTACTTGTCTTCCTTTTTTCTCTTTTCCTTCATCAGCACAGTAGATGTCTCCGCATTTTCACTCTCATCTCCTAAGAAGAAACAAGAAGCTCGCTGTACCGAACAATGACAGACCACTCCAAACACCCTCATATCAACAGCAGTCAAAAAATATATTTTAAGAAATGTAGTCTCATGAAAATATGCCTCCTAAAATTCTCAGGGTGCTGATTACAGAGCTCAGCTGAACCAGGCAGTGGTGTCCCTGGACACCCCGGGGGCACACAGGGGTCACCATTTCCTCCTGCACCTCAGGGCCCAGGCAGGCTGGCTCCTCACGTCCACATCACACAACACAGCACCTTGAAGTCCCGCGCACATAATAAAAACACAGTGCCATCAGCTTCCATTTTAATATAACCATAAAAGCCAGAGTCAAAGTGTAAACGTGTACCTTCCACTCTCCCATTACAGAAACACACACAACTCAGGAGAACATGAAGCCCACGCTGGGTAGTTGCAGATCACACACACAAGTCTTTGTTCCCTCCTTTAGCTCATAACCATTCAGGCTTCCTAGGTTCCCTGGGGAAGAGGAGAGGAATGAAAGGAGAGCAGGCACCTCCCACAGGTGACCTCCCCACGTGGCGGCTGTGACAGTGACCCACTACCGTGCAGCAGGTGGTGTGTCCATGTGGTAGATGATGCATGCACAGGGAATGGGAGAAGCCAAGGATGTGGCCCAGATCGCACGCTGGTAACTGGTTATGATCTGAATCTGAATTTGTTGAAATCCAAAACGTTTGCACTTTCTACTTCAGCCTCCCAATTTTTCAGGTTTATAAAGTGCAGCTTCTCTAAGAAATACAGGTTTTTAAAGTGACTTATTTCTGGGCACCCGGGTGGCTCGGTCAGTTGAGTGTGTCCAACTGCTGATCTCAGCTCAGGTCATGATCTCACAGTTTGTGAGTTCGAGCCCCACATCAGGCTCCATGCTGACAGCAAAGAGCCTGCTTGGGATTCTTTCTCCCTGGCTCTCTGCCCCTTCCCCACTTGCACACACTCTCTCCCTCTCAAAATGAATAAATAAACTTAAAAAAATAATAACAAAGTGACTTATTTCAATATACCCAACAGACATAGCTAAAATGAGAAGGCCAGGGGGTTGGGTAAAGACAGTTTCCTCTGATGTCTACAGCTCCTCATTTTGGACCCTAAGTTGGAATCTTTCTCCAAGCAGGTTCTACTCTGCCCTAGCTTCCAGCTGACCTCTCTCCACGCCTGGCCCCAGCGGGAGCCCCTTCTTGTCCTCACGCCCGCCATCTTGCAGGTCTTGGCAACCAAAAGCCAATGATGGTGATTCTCCATGTCGGATGGCTACTAATAAAATACGTGATCAAAATTAGAAGTCCAACACCTTTCATTTATAAAACGTTCTTATCTTCTCTACAGCATCTTCCCATTAGAGACATCGCTGCAGTGTTCTCTGCAGGTTCTTCAGGGCCTTCTGATGGCAGTGAGCAAAAACATGGTCAGAACCAAAGGGACAAGTCAAAGAATACAACGGGGACATAGGATAACAAGTCTATAAATGCAAAGCCTCAGACCATCCTTCACTACCCATGACACCTATTTGCTTTTCAAATATTAAACAGAAATTATCTCCTTGACCTACATAAAGTACAAGAGTGTGAAAGAACTTGCCAAGCTTAGTCAAACGGGCCGCATACGTTCAGAACTAAAAGCCACTAACATGTTACTCCCTGCACCATGTCAGACCATGATGGCGGAATCAAGATGGATTTTTCATTCATTTTTTCATTAAGGAAATTACATTTGTATTGGGTATCGATTGTGTGCTGGGCACTGCGGTTTGTCAGTGCTCCGGGAGGGAAAGAAGCCCAAACATCCTGTGCCCCAACCCTCATCAACATCGCCCTCCATCCAAGAGGCCTGCGCCCAGTGGTACCCAGGAGCAGATGCGGTGGGCGCCCCCCGGATGGCAGAGCGCCCCGGGTCCAGTATCAGCCTGTGCTGTAACCGCAGCTCCATGCACAGGTGACTAAGGGAGGAATCTTCAGGAGCTTTCAAAAGCTAATAGCTGACATTCCAGTATTTTCACCTAAATTTCCATCTTTCTGCAGCAAGGTAGCACAGTCCTATTTTCAAGCTTCTTTTTTGAGAGTCCAAAGTTGATGCTAATGCCCCTGAAGTACATTTCTAACAAGAGAGTGGCAGGAGGTAAGCCACGGTGTAGTGTCACAACAAGCCCACTTGACTCGCCCATCACCTAAAATGACTTTGCAAATTGGTACATAGTGACAATCTGCCCCAGAGTGACTCAAGGGCCATCATTGTCTTAATGAGATTTTGTAGTTCCTCCTAGTCAAGTCTGGAAGTGACAGCAGAGCTCTGATTACGAGAAGGAAGGACTCAGCTGTGCATCACCGGTTCCTTGCTCTTAGTAGCAATTACCCCTCGTTTATCAATTGTAAAGCTATGTAGAGCAGTTCTCTTCAAATCAAGGAGTAAGTGACTGCTAGTGTAGCCTAATGTGTGGTGATCTAACGTATGAAGAAAAAGATATCCAAGCACATGATGGACATGTTTATATGTTGGCCTGATACATTTATATCTTAAAACTCAAATCAGAGACACTTCTTCAGTCCAGTTTTTACCTCATTTTATTGCACTTTGCTTTCTTGCATTTCACAGATAATGTGCTTTTAAAAAAATTTTTTAATGTTTTATTTATTGCTGAGAGAGAGAGAGAGAGAGACAGTGTGAGTGGGGAGGGTCAGAGAGAGAGGGAGACACAGAATCTGAAACAGGCTTCAGACACTGAGCTAGCTGGCAGCACAGAGCCCGACATGGGGCTTGAACTCATGAACCGTGAGATCATGACCTGAGCCGAAGTCGGATGCTTAACCGACTGAGCCACCCAGGGGCTCCAAGATAACGTGCTTTATACCAACTAAGTGTTGGTGTCAGCCCCACATCAGTCAAGTCTGTCGGCGCCATATTTCCAACAGCAATTGCTCCCTTGGTGTCTCCGTGTCACCGTTTGGTTAAGTCTCACAATATTTCAAATCTGTTTGCTATTGTTATATTTGTTATGGTGACCTGTGATCAGGGACCGCTGATGTTGCTATTGTAATTGTTTGGGGGCACCATGGACCACACCCACATAAGACGAGAACTTAATGCGTGTTGCGTGTGTTCTGACTGTTCCATCAACTAGTCGTTCCCCTGTCTCCTCCCTCTGCTCAGGCCTCCCGGTTCCCTGAGATGCTACAGTACTGAAATTAGGACAATTAATAACCCTACAATGGCTTCTAAGTATTTCAAGTGAAAGGAAGAGTCAAACATCTCTCACTTTAAATCCAAAGCTAGAAATAATCAAGCTCAGTGAGGAGGGCTGAGAAAGGCTGAGACAGGCTGAAAGGTAGGCCTCTGAATGCAAAGGAAAAGTTCTTGAAGGAGATCAAAAGTGCTCTGCTAGTGAACACACTGAGGATAAGAAAGCAAAACAGCCTTATTGCTGATATGGAGAAGGTTTTCGTCACCTCGAGAGAAGATGAAACCAGCCACAACAGTCCTGTAAATCAAAGCCTAAACCAGAGAGAGGCCCTGACTCTTCAATTCTGTGGAGGCTGAGAGAGGTGAGGAAACTTCAGGGGAAAATTTGGAAGCTCACAGAGGTTGGTTCCTGAGGTTTAAGAAGCCATCACCATAACATTAAAAAGTACAAGGTGAAGCAGCAAGTGTTGATATAGAAGCTGCAGCAAGTTCTCCAGAAGGTCTGGCTAAGATCATGCATGGATGATGGGGCCAAAACACAAAACAAAAGATGTTCAATGTAGATGAAACAGCCTTCAATTGGAAGAAGACGCCATCTAGGACTTTCCTACCTAGAGAGGAGAGGTCACTTCTTGGCTTCAAACTTCAGAGGACAGGCTGACTCTCTTGTTAGGGGTCAATGCAGCTATGACTTTAAAGTCAACGCTCATTCGCCACACCAAACTTCCTAGAGCCCCTAAGAATTATGCTAGATCTACTCTGCCTGCGCTCTATAAATGAAACAACAAAGCCTGGATGATGGCACATCTGTTTACAACATGAATTACTGAATATTTTAGGCCCACTGTTGAGACATACTGCTCAGAAAAAAAAATGCCCATTGACAATGTGCCTGCTTACCTAAGAGCTCTGATATAGATGTACAACAAGATGAATGCCTTCATGCTTACTAACACAACATCCAGTCAGTAGCCCATTGATCAAGGAGTAATTTCAACTTTCAAGTCTTATTATTTAAGAAATATATTTCAGGGGGAGTAGTTAAGATGGTGGAGTAGTAAGGGGACTGTGGGCTTGTGTCGGCCCTCAAACACAGCTAGATCAGCATCAAACCACTTTGGACACCTAGGAAATCGATCTGAGGATGAACAGAACAATCTGCGTCATTTCAGGGAGATAATATGGCAGTATGTGACACACAGAGGTGAATAAGGGGAAAGGAGAGCTGTGCGGTGCCACAGAGGGGAAGTAGCCACTTTTGCAGAGAGGAGAAGGGGAGATTGAGCAGCGTGCCGGGATGGCACAAGAAAAGCACTCCTCCTGGAAGTAGCGAGAAAGAAAAAGAGAGAGTGAAAACACATGCAGGGGACTGAACAAGAAAACTGTGGGAAAAGTAGAGGGTTTCAATACTGCCTATTTTTTATAAAGAGCAGGGCACAGAGGCTGAATTTTCAGAGGTCTGTGCCTGGCAGTGCTCTAGCAAGAAAGCAGGATGGAGTCCCGGGTTGGGGGGGGGGGGGGGGGGCNAAAGTAGTTCCCCTGCTTGGAGTGCATTTGGTAGAGGCAATATGCCTCCCCAAGGGCAAAGGGCCCAGCAAGTGCCATAGAGCTGCTCCACTCACCTGTACAGGAACAAAGATGCCAGCTGAGGGCAGCTAACCCTGGCACTGGCTCCATGTGATGATTTACCATAAACTCTGAGCTGCCACCACTGCACAGTCATGCAAACGTTTTCTGGGACAAATTGTACTGGCCACAGTGCAGCAAGACCCTCCCCCAGATGATCACTTTAGGTCTGAGCCCCAGGAGTCTCGGAAGTATGGGGTTTTGAAACACAGCTGCCCCTGAGATAAAACTCTGGCTGGCGGACAGCTCAGACACAGACAAGGGGAAGGCAGGGAGCTGACAGAATCCGGGGACACAGGAGGGGTGAATGATTGCATCAGTGAGGGTGCAAACTTCCTGCTCTGGGGACTAAAGAGTGAGGAGAAAGCCATCTTCACCACTAGCCCACCCACACTGAATGGCCCCAGTGAGCTAAGCAGTGCCACCAAGTGGAAAAGGGAGCCATTACACTGTCCAGGCTACCTGTGCCCTCCAGGCACATCTCCACTAGGGCAAGTCCACCAGAGAATCAGAGCAGCAGGCCCCACCCCCAGAAGACCAGCACAAATGCTTTCCACATGCTTAGCCTATGGATCAGAGTGCTGCAAAGCTTTGGCTCTAGGGGGAAACAGGACCTAGCTTCCTTTGGGTGTTTTTGGTTTGTTAGTTCATTATTTTATGCTTCTGTTTTTGTTGTTGTTGTTGTTGTTTCCCTTGGGTACAGGAAGTGCAAAAATTTTTTTTAATTTTTTCTCTTTTTCCTTTTTCTATCAAGATTCTCTTAACATGCAGAGAAAAACACACCAAGGATCTAGCTTCCTATATTTGATTTTTTTAATTTTTAAATATTTTATTTTATTTTATTACTTTTTTCTTCCTCCAAAATGACAAGATGAAGCAATTCACCCCAAAAGAAAAAACAGAAAGAAATGATGGCCAAGGATTTAATCAATACAGATATAAGTAAGATGTCTGAAGTAGAATTTAAAACAATTATAAGGATTCTAGCTGGGCTTGAAAAAAGCATAGAAGACATTAGAGAATCCCTTTCTGCAGAGATAAAAGAGTTAAAATCTAGTCAGGCCAAAATTAAAAATGCTAAAACTGAGATGCAAACCTGAATGGATGCCATAACAGTGAGGATGGACAAAGCAAAGGAACAAATTAGTGATACAGAAGATAAAATTATGGAAAATAATGAAGTTGAAAAAGCGGGAAATAAAGGTAATGGATCACAAGGTAGACTTAGGGAATCCAGCAACTTATTAAAATGGAATAAGATTCATATCATAGGAGTCCCAGAAGATGAAAAGAGAGGGAAAAGGACAGAAGGTCTATCTGAACAAATCATAACTGAAAACTTCCTTAATCTGGGGAAAGACACAGGCATCAAAACCCAAAAAGCACAGAGAATTCCCATTGAAGTCAACAAAAGCCAGCTATCACCATGACAAATTCACAAAATACACAGACAAGGAAAGAATCCTGAAAGCAGCAAAGGGAAAAAAGTCCTTAACCTAAAAGGGAAGACAGATCAGGTTCCCAGCAGATCTGTCGACAGAAAGTTGGCAGTCCAGAAGGGAGTGGCAGGATGTATTCAAAGTGCTGAATGGGAAGAATATGAAGCCAAGAATATCCTATCCAGCAAGGCTGGAATTCAGAATAGAAAAAGAGATAGTTTCCCAGACAAACAAAAATTAAAAGTCTGTGACCACTAAACCAGTCCTGCAAGAAATATTAAGGGGGACTCTTTTAGTGGAGGAAAAAACAAGACCAAAAGCAACAAAGACTAAAAGGGAACAGAGAATATCACCAGAAACACCAACTATACAGGTAACACAATGGCACTAAACTCATATTTTTCAATAATTACTCTGAATGTAAATGGACTAAATATTTCAATCAAAAGAAAGAGGGTATCAAAATGGATTTTTTAAAAAAGGCTCATCTATATGCCGCCTAAAAGAGGCATGTTTTAGACTTAAGAACATCGACAGATTGAAAGTGAGGGGATGGAGAACCACCTATCAGGCTAATGGAATCCAAAAGAAGGCTGGGTTAGCCATACTTATAGCAGACAAACTAGATTTTAACCAAAGACTGTAAAAGGAGAGATGATGAAGGTCATTATATCATAATTAAGGGGTCTATCCACCAAGAAGATCTAACAATTATGAATATTATGCCCCTAAATTTGGAATACCCAAATATATAAATAAATTATAATAAACATGAAGAAACTCATTGATAATAATACAATAATTGTATGGGACTTTAATGCCCCCAGTTAAAACAATTAATAGATCATCTAAGCAGAAAATCAACAAGGAAACAATGGCTTTGAATGATACACTGGACCAGATGGATTTAACAGATATATTCACAACATTCTATCCTAAATGCAGCAGAATACACATTCTTTTTGAGTTCATATGGAACTCAAAAGGATCTATTCTGGATCATTCTCCAGAATAGATCATGTACCAAATCACAAATCATCCCTCAACAAATACAAAAAGATCAAGATCATACCATGCATATTTTCAGACCACAATGTTAATGAAACCTGAAAGTCAACCACAAGAAAAAATTTGAAAGACCACAAATACTTGGAGGTTAAAGAACATCCTACTAAAGAATGAATGGATTAACCAGAAAATTAAAGAGGAAATTAAAAAGTACATGGAAGCAAATGAACATGAAAACATGACAGTCCAAAACCCTTGGATGCAAAAAAGGAAGTCCCAAGAGGAAAGTATATTGCAATACAGTATATTGCAATTCTTGTCTGCCTCAAGAAGCAAAATGGTCTCAAATATACAACCTAACCTTACACCTAAAGGAACTAGAAAATGAACAGCAAATAGAGCCTAAAGCCAGCAAAAAAAGGGAAATAATAAAGACTACAACAGAAATAAATGCTATAAAAACAAATAAATATCATCATCAACAACAACAACAACAACAAAACAGTAGAATAGGTCAATGAACCTAAGACTGGCTCTTTGAAAGAATTAATAAAATTGACAAAGAAAAGAGAAAGGACTCAAATAAATAAAATCGTGAATGAAATGGGAGATATCACAACCAACACAAGAGAAATACAAACAATTACAAGAGAGTATTATGAAAAATTATATACCAACAAACAGGGAAACCTCAAAGAAATAGATGAATTCCTAGAAACATACAAATTACCGAAACTGAAACAGGAAGAAATAGAAAATTTGAACAGACCCATAACCAGCAAAGAAATTGAAATAGTAATCAAAAATCTCCAAGAAACAAAATACAGGGCCAGATGTCTTCCCAGGTAAATTCTACCAGACATTTAAAGAAGAGTTAATACCTAGTCTCTAAAACTGTTTCAAAAAATAGAAACGGAAGGAAAATTTCCAAACTCTTTCTACAAGGCCTGTGTTACCCCATAGAGAGGAGAATTACAAGCCAATAACCCTGATGAACATGGAGGCAAAAACTCTCAATAAGATACTAGCAAATAAAATTCAACAGTACATTAAAAGAATTATTTGCCAATGTGGGATTTATCCTTGGGCTGCAGGGCTGGTTCAATATTTGCAAATCAGTCATCATAATACACCACATTAATAAAAGAAATGATAAGAACCATATGATCCTCTCAATAGGTACAGAAAAAGCATTTGACAAAATACCGCATCCATTCTTGATAAAAATGCTCAAAAAACTAGGGACAGATGGAACATACCTCAACATCATGAAGGACATATATGAAAGACCCACAGCTAACATCCTCAATCAGGAAAAACTGAGAGCTTCTCCCTACGAAACAAGACAAAAATGTCCACTCTGACCATTACTACTTAACACAGTACTGGAAGTCTTAGCCTCAGCAATCACACAACAAAAAGAAATAAAATGCATCCAAAGCAGCAAGGAAGAAGTCCAACTTTCACTATTTGCAGACAACATGATATTCTATGTAGAAAACTTGAAAGACTCCACCAAAAAATTGCTAGAACTAATACATGAATTCAGCATAGTCGCAGGATATAAAATCAATGTACATAAATTGGTTACATTTCTATACACTAATAATGAAACAGCAGAAAGAGAAATCAAGGAATTGATCTCATTTGCAATTGCACTAAAAACAATAAGATACTGGGGAATAAACCTAACCAAAGAGGTAAAAGACCTATATTCTGAAAACTATAGAACACTTAGGAAAGAAATTAAAGAGGACACAAAAAAGAAAAACCACTCCATGTTCATGGATTGGGAGAATATTGTTAAAATGTCTATACTATACAAAGCAATCTACACATTTATTGCAATTCCCATCAAAATACCTGCAGCATCTTTCACAGAGGTAGAACAAACAATCTTAAAATTTGTATGGAACCACAGAAGACCCCAAATAGCCAAAGCAATCCTGGAAAAGAAAAACAAAACTGGAGGTATCATGATTCCAGGTTTCAAGCTGTATCATCACCTGTGGTCATCAAGACAGTGTGGTGCTGGCACAAAAACATACACATAGATCAAAGGAACAGACTAAAAAAAACAGAAATGGACCCACAATTATATGGTCAACTAATCTTTGACAAAGCAGGAAAGACTATCCAATGGAAAGACAGTCTCTTCAACAAATGGTGTTGGGAAAACTGGACACTAACCTGAAGAAGAATAAAACTAGACCATTTTCTTATATCATATACAAAAATAAATTCAAAGTGGATGAAAGATCTCAGTGTGAGACAGGAAAGCATTAAAATCCTAGCAGAGAACACAAGCAGCAACCTCTTACTAAACACATCGCCAGAGGCAAGGGAAACTAAAGCAAACATGACTATCGGGACTTCATCAAAATAAAGATCTTCACAGTGAAGGAAACAATCAACAAAACTAAAAGTCAGCCAATGAATGGGAGGAGAAGATATTTACAAATTACATATCTGACAAAGGGTTTGTATCCAAAATCTATACAGAACTTAGCAAACTCAACAACCAAAAAACAAATAACCCAGTTAAGAAATGGGCAGGTGGTCAGTTAAACATCCAGTTCCTGATTTTGGCTCAGGTCATGATCTTATGGTTCATGAGTTCAAGCCTTGCATTGGGCTCTGCACTAACAGCGTCACTCCTGCTCTCTCACCCTCTCTCTGCCACTTCCCCACTCACATATTCTCTCTCTCTCTCAAAATAAATTTAAAATTTTTTTAATGTTTTTGTTTATTTCTGAGAGAGAGAGAGAGAGAGAGACAGCGTGAGCAGGGAAGGGTCAGAGAGAGAGGGAGACACAGAATCTGAAGCAGCCTCCAGGCTCTGAGCTAGCTGTCAGCACAGAGTCTGACGCGGGGCTTGAACCCACAAACCGTGAGATCACAACCTGAGCCAAAGTTGGACACTTAACCAACTGAGCCCCCCAGGCGCCCCCCCTCAAAATAAATTTTAAAACAAAATTTTAAAATCTTAAAAAAAGAGAAAGAAGTGGACAGATGACATGAATAGACACTTTCCAAAGAAGACATCCAGATATCTATAATAGACACATAAAAAATATGCTAAACATCACTCGTCATCAGAGAAATATAAATCTAAACTATGATGAGATATCACTTCATATTTGTCAGAATGGCTAAAATTAACAACACAAGAAACAACAGTATTGGCAAGGATGCAGAGAAAGGGGAGCCCTCTTGTACTGTGGGTGGGAATGCAAACTTGTGCAGACACTCTGGAGAACAGTAGGGAGGTTCCTCAAAAAGTTAAAAATAGAAATACCCTATAATCCAGCAATTGTACTACTAGGTATTCATCCAAAAGATTAATAAAAAGATTCCAAGAGGTACATCATCCTGATGTTTATAGCAACATTATCGACAATAGCCAAGATATGGAGAGAGCCCAAATGTCCATTGAATGATGAACATCTTCATTATACAAAGAAGATGTGGTGTGTGTGTGTGTGTGTGTGTGTGTGTGCGCGCACACATGGGCACAATGGAGTTTTACTTAGCCATCAAAAAAACTAAAATCTTGCCATTTACAATAACGTGGATGAAGCTAGAGAGTATTATGTTAAGTGAAATAAATCAGAGAAAGATAAATTCCACATGACTTCATTCATATGTGGAATTTAAGAAACAAAACACATGAACGTATGGGAGGGGGAGGAAAAAAGAGAGGGAAACAAACCACGAAAGACTCTTAAAGACAGAGAACAAACTGAGAGTTAATGGAGAAAGGTGGGTGGGGGATGGGCTAGATGGATGATGGGTGCTAAGGAGGATACTTGTTATGATGAGCACTTGGCGTTGTATGTAAGTGATGAATCACTAGATTTTGCTCCTGAAACAATATTGTTCTGTATGTTAACTAACTAGAATTTAAACAAAAATTTGAAGGGGAAAAAAACATTTTGGAAGCTCTAATGGCCATAGTTAGTGATTCCTCTGATGGATCTGGGCAAAGTAAATTGAAAAATTACTGGAAAGGACTCACCAGTCTAGATGCCAGTAAGAAGAACATTTGTGATTCATCAAAACATCAACATCAACAGGGGTTTGAAAGGAGTCGGTCCTAGCCCTCGTGGATGACCTTGAGGGTTGAAGACTTGAGTGGAGAACGTAACTGCAGATGTGGTGGAAATAGCAAGAGAACCAGAATCAGGAGAGGAGCCTGAAGATGGGACTGAATCGTTGCGAGCTCGTGATAAAACCTGAATGGTTGCTTCATTTGGATGAGCAAAGAAAGTGATTTCTTGAGAAGGAACCTACTCTTGGTGAAGATGTTGTGAAGACTGTTGAAATGACAACAAAGGATTTAGAATATTCCCCAAAAACTTAGTTGATAAAACAGCAGCAGGGTTTGAGAGCATTGACTCCAATTCTGAAAGAAGTTCTGTGGATAAAATGCAGTTAAACAGCATCACACACTATAGAGATATTGTTCATTAAAGGAAGAGATTATCAACACAGCAGATTTGTTATGTTAAGAAAATGCCACTGTCACCCAATTTTCCTTAACCACCACCCTGACCAGTCAGCAGCCATCAGCCTTGAGGCAAGACCCTCCACCAGCAAAAACATTACAACTCGCTGAAAGCTCGGATGATGATTAGCATTTTTTAGCAATAAAGTATTTTGAAATTAAGGTATGTACACTGTGTTTTTAGACATAATACTATAGCACACTTACTAGACTATAGTGTAAACATAGCTCTCATATGTGCTAGAAAGCCAAAAAATTATTTGACTTATTTTATTGTGATGCTTGACTTATTGAGGTGGTCTGAAACTGAACTACATCTCTAAGGTGTGACTTTATATTTGAAGGTTCATTTAGACTCACAATCCTTTGTTTAGACATTCAGGTATGCGGGGTTGGCATGCAAGGCCTGGGTTAGGAGGAGACTGTATGAAAGTCAAAGGTAGAAACCTCCATCCACTTTTTGTTCTTTCACAGTGTTCTTGAAAATTGCCAACTGATACAGTAAATGAGATGAAAGGTGTATGTATATTTATATATTGCAAAGATTTCTAAAAATTTAAATAAAACCAAATGTTATATAAAGTACAATCAGGAAATCACTTTTTAATATATGTCTATGAATATGTTATGTCCTTACTAAGGAACACTGAAGATCTTAAAATGTAACACAGATAGATAGATAGATAGATAGATAGATAGATAGATAGATAGATAGATAGATAGATAGATATGGATGGAGGATGGATGGATGTTGGGTGAATGGGTGGATGGGTAGATGGATGTATATAATGATAGAGATACGATACATACTGATTATGGTTTTAATTTTCATAGAAAATATTTCAAACATATCCTTAGATATCACTTAATCACTTAATATTTTTCCAATATTGATTTAATATCAGGTTTTTAAAAAATTTTAGAGAGAGAGAGCATATGAGTAGGAGAGAGAGGGGCAGAGGGAGAGAAATAGAGAATCTTAAACAGGCTCCATGTTTAGTGCAAAGCCCATTGTGGGGCTCAGTCTCATGACTATGAGATCATGACCTGAGTGGAAACCAAGAGTGTGATGTTTAACCCACTGAGCCACCCAGGTGCCCCCATACCAGTTTTTTAAAGTATTCTTAGTCCCTTGACCTTCCTTCCCTCACTCTATAACCACTCATTTGAAGTTCATCATTCCCATGCACATCTTTAATGCCTTAAATATATTTTCCAAAATGCATGTTTCCATAAAATATATGAGAACTAGCTCTAAACGTGTTAAACCTTATATAAATTGTATCATACTCTAATGCCACATTTTTGAGATTTATCCACATTCATGCATGAATCTCTGTTCATTCGTGTAAACTGCTGTGTAAAATTTACATTTTATAAATATTCCACAACTTTAAAATTGCTTTTCTCATTGATGAACATACAGGATTTTTCCAATTTCTTGTTATTACAAACAATAGTGTTGTAAATATTGTAGATCTCTCCTTGTGCATATGAGTACAAGTCTCCCACTGATACATAGAAGTATGTTTACTAGATTGTAGAGTATGCAAATTTGCAACTTATTGGAGGATACAAAATTATTTTCCAAAGTGGCTGTACCAATTTTTACCCCCACCAGTAAGGCAAATGAGTTTCGGGGCTCCACATTCTGACCAAAACTTGGAATTGTCATATCGTCACATTTTTGTCAACTGAAGAGCATGAAATGGTATCTCAGGTTTTACTTTGAACTCCTCTGGTGACTAGCGAGGTGTATTGGTGTTCATATGTTCAGTGCCCATCCACCCTTCCTGCCCTGGGACTTATCTGTTCACATCCTGTGTCATTTTCCTAGCAAGTTTCTGGTCTTCGGCTTATTGCTTTCAAGGAATTTGAATATATTCTGGATCCTAATCATCCATCAGTTATATGTTTTCCAAAACCTTCTCAGTCTGTGGTTTGTCCTTTCCTTTATTTATGAATGGAAGTTCCCTTCACATGTCGTTCTGATGTGCATTTTCTTCTATGGTTTGTGTTGTCTTTTGATCTAAAATCTCACCCTACACTGAGATTAGATATTCTCCAATGTTTTTATTTCAAATTTGAAAATTTGTTTACTTCACTTGTCTACCTAGAATGTACTTTTGTTATGGTGTGAAGAAGGGAGTCTAATTTTCTGCAGGTCTCCAATTGTCCCACACCATTTATTGAAGAGTCCATCATTTCCCATTTGAGTTACAATGCTACCTTGCCATAAACTGTTTCCATTATGCAGGATTTTGTTTCTGTGTTCCCAACTTTATGTGTTTATAAATCAACTTTTTACCCTTGAGCTAATTTCACACTGTTTTAATAACTATGGCTACAAAATTTGTCTTGAAAGTGTGTCCGCTACTTTCTTCTTCAAAATTGTCTTTTCCATTCTTACTGCCATAGTTTTTCATACGGCTTTTTAATTATCTTGTTACGTGTAAAACATTTTTGCAATTGGGTTGCAGTTAGATTGCATTTGTAGATTAACTTCTTGGAAACTGACATTGCTAGAATCTTTCCAGTTATACAAATGGTGACTCTGTTTTCTTTAATGTCTTTTGAGAAAGTTGTACATTTTCTTCATAAAGATCTTATATATCCTTTGTTGAGTTTATTCCCAAGGACCATAGAGTTGTTTTGTTTTGCGTGAGTTTTTTGGCAGTTACAAATAATACATTACTTAATTAAACTTTGTAATTATTGGCTTTTAAAAGAAATTGATTTTCACACATGGATATTCTATCCAGAAGCTTTGCTGAAGTCTCTAATTTTAATACTCTCCCAATGGGTTAGTTTGGGGTTTTGATGTATAAAGTCATATCATCTGAAAAAAACATTTTGAGAACCTCCTTCTAATCATTATTCATTTTTCCCTTTTTTCAGCTTTACTGTACCACCTCAGACTTCTATCCAAAACAGTTATACAAAGTTCACAAACGGAAAAAAATTAAAGCATCTAGGAATGCATACATACTTAGCTTATTAAATTATGGAGAAAAGTAAGGATGCATTAACCAAAAGGTCAGAATGGTGGTTATCTTTAGGGAAAAGAGAGAGATTTCATTGGAAAGGCACCTAGGGACTTGTAGGGGTATGTAATACTGGGTAGGGGGTTATGCAAGGTTTTGAATTATAGTAATTCATCAATCTCACCTTCCTTCATGTAATTTGTCTATATGTGTTATAATTTACAATTTAAAAAATCTTTTTAAACTGGTTAAAAACGAATTGGAGACCATTTTGTTTTTGCACACACCAGAACAGGTGGCCAAATGTTGGCATGATCTGGTCTTTATGAAGTATAAACTGAAAATTCAGATGTAAATTCTTTGAACTTGGCGGTTTTTTTTTTTTTTAATATGTGGGGTTTTGATTATTGAATTTCCTTAATGGTTATATTTCACTCACATGTTCCATTTCTTATTAAATCACTTTGTTATATTTTCATAAAGAATTAGTTTTCTTTGTTTTCCATTGAATACGTTAGTTCATAATTTTCTCATATTTTCAGTCTATGTCATATCAGTACCTTTGTCCATTTTTTTCATTGTTAAATTATTTATACCTATACCCTTTGGAGGTGATTTTTATTTTCCTCTTTGTACTTCATTTCGTACTTTTTAAGTTTCTTACAAAACAGCATGTATTGCTTTTATTGGGGTGCATGGGTGGCTCCGTCAGATGAGTGTCCATCCGACTTCAGCTCAGGTCATGATCTCACGTTCAAGAGTTTGAGCTCCACATTGGGCTCTGTGATGACAGCTCAGAGCCTGGAACCTACTTCGGATTCTGGGTCTCCCTCCCTCTCTGCCCCTCCTCTGCTCATGCTCTGTCTCTCTCTGTCTCAAAAATAAATAAACATTAAAAAATGTTTTAAAGCATGTATTGCTTTTATAATTCATAACAGTCTAAGAAGCCAGTTTCAGGTTTGGGAGGGAAAAATAAGGCGTCTGGCATTATTTCACAGTGTGAAGCAGCATCTCATGAGGCAACCACCTCACCCTAGCGTCCTAATTAAACAGCATGTCACAGGTCGGGTTTATGAAAGCACAGTATGGTACAGGAAAATGGATGTCACGTGGCACTTTTGAAAATACGAACAGTGCATGTACAGGAATGATTATCAAAGCATCTGGATTCCCCTTCACATTTGCATCTTGCCCTAGAGAAGCCCCAACCTTGTGTTGTCTCCAGGATGAGAAGAGCATTTACCCCAAGTGTTCACTCTCTTGGTCCCCCCAAAATGAGGTTTCATTGTTTCTGGGACCACTGGCTACTGGAACGAAATTTTTGGCAACAGCCTTAGAAAGGTCACTTCCCTCAATGGAAGAAAGTAGACTAAGCTATGTCCACCATATTCTGAGAGACTGTTGGAATGCAACATATTAGGAAAATTATTTCATTTTTTTTCTTTTCAGTTTTTTATTTAAAAAAATTTTTTAACGTTCATTTCTTTTTGAGAGAGAGAGACAGTGCATGAGTGGGGAAGGGGCAGAGAGAGAAGGAGACAGAATCCGAGCCAGGATCCAGGCTCTGAGCTGTCAGCACGGAGCCTGATGCGGGGCTCGAACTCACAAACAGCAAGATCATGACCTGAGCCAAAGTCTGATGCTGAACTGCCCAAGCCACCCAGGTGCCCCTCAATTTTTTATTTAAATTATCATTAGTTAACATACAGTGTGGTACTGATTTCAGGAGAACTCAGTGATTCATCACTTACATACAACACCCAGGGCTCATCCTAACAAGCACCCTCCTTAATCCCGGCTATCACCGTCTAGCCCATCCCCCACCTCCTTCCCTCCATCAGCCCTCAGTTTGTTCAAGCAGGAGTCATCTGTCAGTCACTTGACTTTATATTTGCCATGCCCCTGTAGCAGTATCTTAAGCTTTTAGTGTAGATAGTAGTACCACATCATCTCGATTCAGCTTTACCTTGTATTTTAAGCTATAGAGTGTAAAAAGTGAAAACGTCATCCTCATAGGTCAGCGTTTAACTACACATTTTTTTTTTCTTCTCAAAGACAAATAGGCTCTCCAACTCATAATCTCACTGTCCCCCCACCCCCACCCCCGCCATGCCACATGGCCTGCAGAGCTGGTAGACTGCAAGGTAATTTTGCAAATGACCGGAGCAGTGATTGATCATTTGTAAGGCTCAGAGACTGCTAGAAGAATCTAGCAATTCTAACATCCTCCCAATGTTTCTGAGGTGAATTCCATCCCAATCACATACATCTCCCAGAGGCTGACTCTGGCTGAGGAATTTCGAGAAAGCTACATTCCCCAAACCGAAGCTATTAACTTCTCCGGACACAGCCATAAAATGTGCTGTGAGCAGAGACTTGGGCACAATTTGCAGTATTCATTTGCCTCTAAAAATAACTTGTCTGATCACATAAACAAAGGACTGTTTCTCTGATGGATATTAGTGGCTTAATTGTTTGATTCGAGTCATGAAGAGATGCGTAATTGCATTCACTTCCACAAACTCACTGGGGTTGGCCATTTGTTGAGACTGCCTACCAATGTGAAGGATGACATCGGTTTATTACTGTAATCTGTTCCCGCGGTAAACATTAATGAAGAATGAAGCTTTATCAATTCAACATGTCCGCTCTGTGGGCTCTCTTTAGCACATGATCTCGGTCAGCACGATTCTCTTCTAAATGACATCCTGGAGGTCATTGTGAAAGTGAACCGCAAAGTTAGGACCAGGACATGACATCCTCCACTCCTTCAATGCCCAGATGGTAAGAGTAAACACTATAACCTCAGTGTGATCACAGTGCTCTTAACTTTCTAAAATTGAACGTTTTCAGCTGCATCCTGCCTTCCTCATCCACACATTAATGTCTTCTTTAGATGCGTTCACAGTATTGCTGCCGAGGAGGAGGGAGAGAATAACGCCACAGCATTCAGTACCATCTGCAGCTGGTTGCTATATATACGCCGGATTTCCGATCCTGGGACGGGCACAACTGACTTCCTTTCACATGGAACAAATTCTCAAAGATTCCAATACGGCAAAGTGGAAAACAGTTATGAACCCTAATTTTTAATTCACGGCGAGTTTCAATTTCCTCACTGACACTTGTCCGGGAACTTTAATTTGAGCTCTGAAAATTTAGGCATATCTTCAAGTTAAATAGACATTGAAGGTTGAAAACAGAGCAATTACTGTTGAATCGTAGGCAAATTTTATTACAGACTGCGGTAGAGTAAACGTTGTAGAGACAGGTAATAATTTGTACCTGCTATGTACTCGGTAAATATTTGTTGTACTGGATTTAATAAGCTGAGATGGAGCCCGAATAAAAGCAGCTGTCTTCACTCTATCACAGCTGTGGCTTTTCCTATATTTCTCAGAATCGGACCCTGTCCTCTACCAGACTTTCTAAGGGCATACATTAGCTCCGCAAGGAATTTCTACTCTCATTACGATGTGATTTGTCATATTGCACCAATGGGACAGTAAGAACACAGCTATCTACCTGAGGCTGAATTCCGGGTGGCCTTGATTTATGATTCAGAACTCTCAGGGAATATTTTCCCAGAAAACGAACACTGTTAATGTTTCTGGTGGTAAGAGAGGGGAGAGGGAGTGTGCAGACACAATATATGTTTGTGCAGTGAGAGCTGCATTGTATTTGTCATTGCAAGTTACTCAGTCAACACTTACCTCTACCTTCTGTCAAATCTACACAGAGGTAATCTCTGCCATGTTGCACTGTGCTTGTACTACACCACATGCTTTTACTTTTATCGCTCATTTATTTCTTTGGAGAACTCCATTCTGGGTCATACACAGCATCCAGAAAGTGCATTACTGCCCGCTCAGAGAGCAGAGTGTATTCAGTACGGAATGACTGAGTGAACAGCATTCACCTCTTGGCATCAAGCACCTGGAACGTTTACCTCCAGCCTCCTCCACCCAACAAGGCAGCATGTTCCCCAGGCCAGGACAGCCCACCAGGGCAGCCGGTCCTCCTCTATCAGACTGTGAACAGGTCAGTAGACTCCCTGGCTCAGCCAGAGCACAGACTCTCCCTTCTTTGAGAACAGAGATCCTAAGAGATTCCCCTGGTTTGGCTGTGCGTGGTTGGAAGACAAGGAGGGGGGAATGTCCCCTGTATATATAGAATAATGTCTCCCATGTGCTATTAGCTGAGTGAGTCAGGGTTTTGTGAGTGAGGGAGTGAGTGAATGAATGAACGAATGAATGAATATGTCTTAGATTCCTTCTGTAGCAGCAGCTTCTCAGGGGAAAATGTACAAATATTACCTGATGGATTCAGGGCAGATAGGAGAAAGAAAAGTCTTCCTGTCCTAACCAAACACTATTACATAGAAGTCTGACATCTGGTTATGACTTTCAAGAGGGATTTTGTATGTCTATTCAGTGAGCATTTAACTGAGTCTGATGAGCTAGAACAATGAGCAGAAAGACGCACTGGCCCTGCCCCAGAGTGCAAATCATCTGTTCTAAGCCTCTACTTCTCTTTACTTGGGCTTTCTTCGGACTGTCCCATGCTGGGTCTCCTCATTGCCTCCTCATCCCCAATCTTCTTGACCATTACCCTCTCCACTCCCCCTCACCCTATCCTTGAATTAAGAAAGTTGTTTCCTGGGGCACCTGGGTGGCTCAGGTGGTTAAGCGTCCAACTCTTGATATCCGCTCAGGTCATGATCTCATGGTTTGTGAGTTCAAGCTCCATGTTGGGCTCTTCGCTGACAGCGAGGAACCTGACTGGGATATTCTCTCTCTCTCTCTCTCTCTCTCTTTCTCTCTCTCTCTCTCTCTCTCCCCCTGCCCTCTCTTTCAAAATAAATAAAAATAAACTTGGGGCGCCTGGCTGGCTCAGTCGGTTGAGTATCCAACTTCGGCTCAGGTTATGATCTCGCATTTGTGAGTTTGAGACCTGTGTCAGGCTCTGAGCTGTCCGCACAGATCCGAGACTGCTTCGGATTCTGTGTCTCCTTCTCTCTCTGTTCCTTCACCACTCACGCTCTGTCTCTCTCTCTCTCTCAAAAACAAAGATAAAAAAAATTAATACATAAATAAAAATAAACTTTAAAAAAAGAAAAAGAAAGAAAGGGTTATTTCCTGTCCTCTCCTTTGGTTCCTGAGGCTCTAGTGACGTGGTCAGCTATGCATGGCCGCATGGAGACTGCCCACTTCTCCAAGTGGGGTCCTCATCCAGGAGCCAATCAGGAATGCAGATTCATGGCCCCATTCCAGATGTCGTGAGTCAGAAACTCTGGGGGCAAGGTGCCTGATTCAGACGTGAGCTCACGCTGTGTGTGTGAATCCCCACTCTCATCTAATCCCCCAACACCCTCCTGAGACCCAAGCAAGCGAGCAACGTGATTCCGGACAAGAAGGACGGCTGGCTAACACAGGTCAGGCCCTTGGGAGGCTGTGTGTCTGAGTGGGAGGCTCTGGTGAGGGATACAGGAGGTCACTGAGCAGCAAGGGTGATGACAGAGAGAGAAGAGTGCCCAGCCAGCAGGCAATGGGGACCCTAGGTCAGTCAGGGTTCCCCAGAGAAACAGAACCAGAAGGAGATGGGCATATTTATGATTAATGTTAAGAAATGGCTCACTGCTTTGTGAGGACCCGTAAGTCCAAAGTCCACAGGGCAGGTCTGCAGACTGGAAAGTCAGGTGGGGGCGATGTGCAGCCTTGAGGCCCAATTCTTTCTCTTGTGGGAAACCTCAGTTTTTACTCTTTAGTGATAGAGGAGCCCCACAAAGATAACAGAGGTTAATCTCAACAGACTGTAGGTGTTAACCACCTCTGCAACATACCTTCAGGGCAGCGCCTCGGTTAGTACTCAGCCTGGCCCACGTGGCATGTTAGACTGCCCATCACAGGCACTGGAGACAGACCTCAGTCGTAAGAGATCTTCTGAGGACCAGGGTCAGGTAAGACAGTGCAAGCTATGACGCAATCCCAGGGGACCCAAGTCCCAGCAGACGCAGAAAACCTGCAGTTTCAGCGTGAAGATCTCAGCCCAGAGATCCCACAGCTAGAGGGTAGTGTCAGGTAGATGGATTTTGCTGCCCACACTGGTAATTGAGGTCAACAAATAATTATTGAACAGCTACTAACGACACAGAATTAGGTATCTTTTCCATTAGCAGCCAGACCTCATCTGCCCTCCTGGCACCGCACAAGAGCCAGGCCTGGGTGAGCCGCGCGATCGGCTGTCTCAGGTAGGGAGTGCACCTTGTTATCTCGGAAACTGCAGCACCCAGTTCGGGGCTCTGGGCTGAACAGGTGCACAGTAAGTGTTTGCTGAATTTCATTCTTAGGATCACTGGTCACTGGTGAGGAGAAAAAAGTTTCCTCGCTGTGATTTAGAATGAGTGCCATAAAGGACGAGCAAGAACTTGAGCTTAAATGTTAAGTATCTGCTGGAGCTCAAGGAGAACAGACATGTCTAAACACCCTCGCGCTCACACTGAAGTCTGAAACAGAGTTTACTTTCATCGGTTATACAATAATCTCATCCCTTTCACGGAGTCCAACATGTTTTAAGGACCTGAAGGCAATCTTCAGTTTTCTGTCCAGGTTTCAAGCCCATACAGAATATGAAGAGAACAACTTCCTCACCGAGCCCAGCATCCACAGATTGGCAGGAGCAATGCCATACACAGAAGTAATGCTCTCTGCTGCTGTTAGGGTTTTAACATAAATCATCGTGATTAAGATGCATGGCTATGCTTCCTAATTTAATAATACCCTTGAGGAATAAATGTGAATGGTAACATAAATCCATGAGATTACATTATGCGCTCTGCCTCCAGAATGAAACTCGTAACCTTTTCCTATTACCGTGTGGAAGGTTTTCCGTTTTGCTCCCCTGCCCCCCCTCCCCACCCGAAAACAAAACAAAGTTCTACCATCTGGGACTTTTTCCTATGGAGAGTTTTGAGGCTCTCTGTAAAAAAAAAAAAAAAAAAAAAAAAAAAAAAAAAAAAANGAAAAGAGAGAAGAGCCTACAATTTATGGTTGGGCATCACACAGCCCTATTTTAGCTGCACACAGAGTGCGTAGTAAATAGAAACATCAGCATAGCCATTTTAGAGGGCTGCTTCAGAAACAAGTTCTCTCTTGCTTGACCACTCATTCCACTTGAGCAGAACAAGTAATAGGGCAAATTAGCAATTTAGTTGTGGAATGGTAGCCAACAGAATCTTATTACAGAAAGAAAGTATTGTGTTCTGGGAAGACGGGTGGCCAGGGTTTATAAATCTGTAAGAGACACCACTTAGTATCTCATTCCCTGACAACTACGAATTTCTCGTGCCTTAACCAAAGGCAGGAAATCAGTATGTGTTGGAAAAGCACAGGAACCAGGGGCAACAGAAGACTACTGGGGTGGGGGCCGGACGTGAATAAAAGATCAGATAATTTTTATTGCAGGCTCCAGAGTCTAGTTACATTAGAGTTTTACGGAGCTCGTGCAGCCCCAAATTAAATTTCAGATTTTTAAATATTTTATTACATTATAGCGACATTAATAGGATTGCACATAAAAGGTACTCATAATTCTAGGAGTTCAACAAATCCAATTGCATATATTCGTCCACTTTTCCATCTAGTCCCTGTTACAAAAAAACATAATTTTTGCTTAGCTTAAAGCACACTGCAGTGTGCTTTTTAAATCGATATGGAAGGTTGTTGTTTGTTTGTTTTTTATTTTATTTATTTCTAGGAGAGAGAGAGACAGCGTGAGCAGGGGAGGGTCAGAGAGAGAGGGGGTCACAGACTGAAGCAGGCTCCAGGCTCTGAGCTGGCAGTCAGCACAGAGGCCGATGCGGGGCTCAAACCCACGAACTGCGAGATCATGACCTAAGCGAAAGTCGGACGCTTAACCGACTAAGCCACCCAGGCGCCCCAGATACGGAAGGTTCTTAACCCCACCATTTTGATCCTGAGGATGTTTCATCTCTATTTATCAGTAAAAGCATTTTCCTCGGAGTTACAGCAACATTAAATTCCATTACGGCAACACAAACCTCCGATGGGCTCTCTAGACGCGTGTGTGAACTGTGCACGGTTTCCTTTCATAGCGCCAATCCCTTCCCATGTAAATTACACAACACAAATCTGAGTCATTGATTTTTTGGGGGGGTCACTATCAAATTTTACAAATTAACATTTTTGCCACTAAGCATTTTCTTAAGTGCTCATTATTTCTTCCAGGTCTAATGTTTTTATGTGAAGTTTCAGCTATCATCAGTCTTATTTTGTGCTTTCTGTTTGCATCAAGTCTAAATTTTCCTACGAATGTATGCAACCAAAACATCATTGCTTCTAAAATGGCAGACTCCAAACACCTGCGTTAGTTATACCTACATTATATAATAAGACTTTTCTTTTGTTTTTCATGGCCATGATCATCCCGGACGGACTAAACCCCCCTGAACGGACGTAACAGGGATGGACTCCACCAGCTTCCTCAGGTGATGTTTTAGGACCTGCCTCAGCTCCTCTTTGAACAACAGACAGACAGGGGCACCCGGGTGGCCCAGTTGGTTAAGGGTCTGACTCTTGGTTTCAGCTCAGGTCATGATCCACGGTTCCTGAGTTTGAGCCCTGCCTTGGGCTCTGCGCTATCAGCTTTGGATTCTATCTCTGCACCTCCCTAGCTTTCTACACACACACACACACAGACACACACAGACACACACACACACACACACACACAACTTAAGAAAGGAACAGAGATGGAGTCAAGCAGGTACACACTATGTACCTCCAAGTCCAGGGCACTATGGCCCAGAAATCAGTTTTTCTTTTTTGACAGGTATTTAGAGGCAGGTGTTGGCTCAACAGGGAGAGGATTAGTCAGCAAGAGTTATCAAAGGAAGGAGTGTGCCTCCTAACAAGTAAAGGTCCTATTTCTAAAAGAATAAAAGAAAGGAACTTGGGTTGAGTGCCCACAGGAAATGCTACCACATGGAACTACAACCCGTGTTCTTGTCACTTAACTGTGGTGAGAACACTTGGATCTACCCTCTTAACAAATGTTAAGTGTACGATACCGTTAACCATAGGCACTGTGTTGCACACATCTCTCCAGCGTATTCGTCCTGTATAACTGGAATTTTATCCCGTCTGCCACGCCCCCAGCCCCTGGCAGCCACCGTTCCATCTCTGGTCCCAGGAGCTTGACCGTTTTGGACACTTTCTAGAAGTGGAATCGTCAGGATTTGTCCTTTTACGACTGGCTTCCCTCACTTAGCATAGCGTCTCCATGTTCATCCATGTACAGCAGGATTCCCTCCTGTTTTAAGGCTGAAAAACATCCCACTTGATGTATGGGCCACACTGTCTCACCCACTCATCTGTCTGTGGATTCGGCTTGTGTCCATATCTTGGGTGTTGTGAGGAATGAACGTAGAGGGGACACAAACCTCTTTGAGATCCTGATAAAAGAAGTGGGGTTACGACAGCTCTGATCATACGGCAGTTCCGCTTTTAATTTTCTGAGAATCCTCCAGTTTTCACAGTGGCTGCACCATTTTATATTCCCACCAACAGTGCACGAGGCTCCCGGTTTCTTCACACCTTTGCCAACACTTGCTTCCTTCTGGTTTTTTATTTTAGCCTTCCTTCCAGCCATGAGATAAAACCTCCCTGAGGCTTTGACTTGCATTTCCCTAGTGACCGGTGCTCTTGACCACCTTTTCATGTACATGTTGGCCATATGTCTATCAAGTCCTTTGCCCATTTTTAAAATCAAGTTATTTTTCTATTGAGTTGTAGGATGGCCTACTGTCTCCCAGAAGCCTTCTTACTTTGCTTTTCACACTGAGGCCTATAATCTCCCTGGAATGTTTCTGGGAGTGGAGTCTTTCTTCAGGACAGCAATCTCGTTGTCCAACATCACCCACTAAAGCCCACCTTTCTCCCCACTGCCCCCATGTCGCTGCTCTGATATCATAAAACATGTGTCTGTTTCTGATCTCTGTGTTCTGCTTCAGTGTCTCTTCTTTTCTTGCACCAAGGGGCACTCGCATATGCTCTGTGGCTCATACTAAGTCTTCTTACGCGATACAGCAGGCCCTGCCTCCTTTGTGCTTCTTTAAAGTGACTGGTTACTCTCAGTTGTTTACATTAATACTTTAAGTTTCTGTGATTTAAAGCATAATTCTTTTAAAGTTTTATTTCTGTGGTGCCTGGGTGGCTCAGTTGGTCGGGCATCCAACTTCAGCTCAAGTCATGATCTCATGGTTCGTGAGTTCAAGCCCTGTGTCGGGCTCTGTGCTGACACCTTGAAGCCTGAAGCCTGAAGTCTGTTTCAGATTCTGTCTGCCTCTCCCCTGCTCACACTCTATCTCTCTCTGTTTTACTCTCAAGGACAAATGAGGATTAAAAATAATAATAATAAAGTTTTATTCCCTATTAGGCAGAATTGGCTTTGTTACACATTTATTTACGTTATGCTAAATATTCATTTGATATTCTTTTTCTCGAGTGTTGAATGTTCACAACGGTCCTCTCACCTCCAAGGGCCACAGAACATGGGGCCACACACAGCCCAGTTAGGCATGGGCTTTAAAGACAGGTGCACCCTGGGGCGCCTGGGTGGCTTAGTCGGTTGAGCGTCCGACTTTCGCTTGGGTCATGATCTCGTGGTTCGTGGGTTCGAGCCGCGCATCGGGCTCTGTGCTGACTGCCATCTCAGAGCCTGGAGCCGGTTCCAGAGTCTGTGTCTCCCTCTCTCTCTGACCCTCCCTTGCTCATACTCTCTGTCTCTCTCTCTCTCTCAAAAATGGATAAAACAAAACAAAACAAAACAAAACAAAACAAAAAAAGACAGGTGCACCCTTGTCTGTTACCAGATGTGCACCTCGGGCATTTATCCTGTATGAACCTCAGCTCCTCACTGTAACATGCTGTTAGCATAGCACCTACCTCATGGGCTTTTTAAAGATTTTAAACATACAAGTAAAATTTGTTACACAGTGCCTGGCACATAATAAGCTCTCAGTGTTTAAAATGGAAGTTAGTGGGGCACCTGGGTGGCTCAGTTGGTTAAGTGTCCGACTTCAACTCAGGTCATGATCTCACGGTTCATGGGTTCAAGCCCCGCATCGGGCTATGTGCTGAGGAATAGCTCAGAGCCTGGAGCCTGCTTCAGATTCTGTGTCTCCCTCTCTCTCTGACCCTTCCCTGCTCACGCTGTCTCTATCTCAAAAATAAATAAAACATTAAAAAAATCAATAAAATGGAAGTTATTGTTTCATGGTGAGTTTCTCACTTTCTCTCCAGCCAATAGCAAGTCAGTAAGCAATCACAGGTGTTTCATCTCAAGTGGATGGGCACTTTTCTGAACTAGACACGTAGAAATGAGTGTATTTTTTATACCCATTCCACTGTGACTCAATTATATGATTATATGTCAATCAGTGAACAAACATTTGCCTTTGGGGCAGTTCCCAGAGTTCATTTCATGACCCCCAAGAGGCCAGAAGGGGAAGTGAGAGGGTCAACTGAGGCCAGCTGTCCAAGCTAGGGCTGAAGCAGTTCGGGAGGACCGACAAGCCACAGGTAAACCATCCCCTGCACATTTCTCAGAGTGCACCTCATGCCTGTGCACCGTTTTCAGGAACAAAGCACAATTTCATGCACACCTGAAATGATGGATGTGTGAGCCGGAAGCCCTGACTGAGCACCTTTGTTTCTCCTGTTCTACAGGGCTCATCGCTGTTTATAGCTGTGCCCAGACCAGCCCTTTCCGCCAGGACCTTCCCGGGAGCCTGATGGACTTTGCAGGGGTGAGCCTGGAGAGGTGCCCTGCTCTCCCCCTCCCTCTCCCCGTGCATAATCCTCCGGAGCTGTGCTCAGTGCAGGTGGCTTTCAGCCCCCGTGGCTTCTGCAGTGCAGGTCTTGTCTAATGGAAGCATAAAGAAAATCCAGATGTTATTCCTTGAAGCCACAGGAGACTACAAAAGACTTCAAGCCCGCTGAAGTCGGATGATGTAATACTCCACATCCAAAATGTGCCCTGGTGTGCAGGGCCCACACTTTAACACCCAGCTTTTCGAAAGCACATTCTTTCCATTACAGGCATTAGAAAAAAAATCTGCAGATGATTTTCTCATGTGAACATTTTCTTTCTGCAGGGGTTAGTCATTAGACTTGTCAGAGGTGAATGACAATGAGACAGCAGTCAAGTCACACATAAAAATCATCTTTAAGAAGGCTGGTCAGATCTTTTGTCTGATTTTAAATCAGGCAAGACTTTATGTCTGGAGCACATTTGAAATAAAAAGATGTCCCTTTTATTCTACACCAGCGGTAGGTAAGTTTTCTGTGACTCACACTTGTTTCCTTTGCCAAACGCATAATTAAGAGTTTGCACCTGTTACTTTTCTTGAATTGATTTACCTCCGTGAGCCTCGATCTTCTCGTTGTATTTAGGACATGCAGCCTAATTCCTCTTGCTTTACAGACAAAAGGCTTCCTCTCAGACAAAGGAGTATGATCAGTAAATGCTTTTATCTTACGTGTCTGACAATTTAATGTCACTACATATAATACTAAGATGACCAGCCCCTGAAAAGGTTTATTATTTATGTTGGGCATAGCGTGTGAGCATTTATGACACACACTAGTATGTCTTAACTCTTGAGAGAAATGTCTCCACTTCCCCCAGTGTTGATTCCTCCAGCCATGAACCCAGATCGAGCAAGGTGGGCACCCGCCGCAGGTGGGGTGAGGAGGGCTCCTGGAGAGGGAGGAAGCATCTAAGGAGGGTGAGGCCCTCCACGCAGAGGAGTGGCTGTAAAATGCTTGGTTTGGGTGTGGTCTGGGGCTTTGCTTCATGCTGCCGTGAGTCAGTCTTAAGGCTAGAGGCAGGTCAGTCCCCTGCCTAAGTGACTGGTTTAGTCCACATCCCACCCACTTCCCTTACGAGAGGGGCTCTCTGCCTCTGGTGCCACAATGCACCTGCCCGAGCGGCCCCCGGTCCAGGCAGCAGATAAGCAGGGAAAGACCTTGTGTCAGATGATTATTTGAATGCACCAGTCCACAAGGAGCTTTCAAAACCCAGCTATCCTTACCCTGCTTTTTGCCTGTGAGATGGCCCTGCAGCTCCAGCTTGCTGTCACCCTGTCCCCGGGTACAACTCGCCGTAGGGCCCTGTCGGGCAGCCTTCCCTCAGACGGAGCAGCCTGTCACCTATCTGAGCATGAGTATGCCGTGTCTCAGAGTCAAGAGACCCTTGAAATCTTATCAAATGGTGGCCATAGCGTGACGTTTCTGGGCCTGTGGTGGGGGAGGGGGCCGCCGAGGCGTGGCATGCCGAGGCCCTGGCAGAGAGTGCAGTCACAGCCGGGTGCCAAGGTGAGGAGGCGGCATGTGGCCAGGGAGCAGCAACGGAGAACGGGCCCAAGTGCTGTCATTCCAGGGGCGCCCGGGGGGGCTCAGTCAGTTAAGCATCTGACTCTTGATTTTAGCTCAGGTCATGGTCTCATGGTTCATGAGTTCAAGCCCCGCCTCAGGCTCTGTGCTATCAGCTTGGAATTCTTTCTACCCACCACCACCCCCCAGCTCCTCTCTCTCTCTCAAAAATAAATGAACAGTCAAAAAGAATAAAAGGCTGTCTTTCCAGGCCTGTCCACTGTGAGGGCACCGTTCTGTCCTTTGTAACACGAGTACCTTGTGGCAAGATGCTCGGGGACTGTCCCCATCTCTCCTTCCTCATACTTCCACCCACACATCCGAGCATCCACGGATGATTGTATCCATCCATTCTTTGCCTCAAAGAATCTACCACAGTTTTGCCAACTGGCGAGGGTGAAAAGCTTTCGGAACACTAAAAATAACCTCAGAGACTTTTGTGCAGGACTTGAAAACTAGAGCTGAAGGGCCAAGTTCAGCCGCTGCCTGCCTTAGTGAGCAAAGGTCTCCGGCACACAACCGGGGCCCCTCGCGCGGGCACCGTCTGCGGCCGACTTCACACCACAGAGGCTCCGCTGAGTGGGTGCGAGAGAGGCCGTATGTCTCACAGAGGCTAAACTGTTATTGGGCCCTTTGGGGAAAACAGTTTGCCAACGCTGTTTTTAGGAAAATAAGGCCTCTGTGAGACAGGTACAGAATGTTTGGCAACTGAAAAAATGAATCTTACAAAAACCTGGCCAGATCATCAAAATAAGAAAGAAAATTCAACAGAAAAATTGAAAAGCAAAACTGGGACAACATTACAGAAGCAGAACACAAGTCTAAGAAGATTGGAAAGATGAAAGAATCCGAAAAGGATGATGACTGACTAATAAAAGTTACAGAAAAACAAGACAGAGAAAATACCAAATTGCTTTAAATCTGGAATTGAAGTACAAAAATTCTTAAAATGACCCATAATGAATGAAAAAGATTTATCCAAGGCACATTATCTTGAAATTTTAATTTTTTAACGTTTAATTTATTTCTGAGAGAGAGAGCATGAGCAGGGGAGGGTCAGAGAGAGAGGGAGACACAGAATCTGAAGCAGGCTCCAGGCTCTGAGCTGGCTGTCAGCACAGAGCCTGACGTGGGGCTCGAACCCATGAACCATGAGATCATGACCTAAGTTGAAGTTGGATGCTTAACCAACTGAGCCACTCAGGCACCCCTTGACATTTTAAAATGCCAAGAAAGAAAAGTAAATTCTAAAAGCTTCCAGAGCCTAAATGTCCATCAACTGACAAATAGATCAAGAAGATGTGGTTTATATATACAATGGAATACTACTTGGCAATGAGAAAGAATGAAATCTGGCCATTTGCAGCAACATAGATGGAACTGGAGGGTTGTTATGCTGAGTGAAGTCAGTCAGTCAGAGAAAGACAGATACCATATGTTTTCACTCATATGTGGATCTTGAGAAACTTAAAAGACCATGAGGGAAGGGAAGGGGGGAAAATGTTACAGAGAGGGAGAGTAGAAAACCATAAGACACTCTCAAATACAGAGAACAAACTGAGGGTTGACTGGGGGGGTGGGGGGGAGAGGGGAAAGTGGGTGATGGGCATTGAGGAGGGCACTTGTTGGGATGAGCACTGGGGGTTGTATGGAAGCCAAATTGACAATAAATTATATTAAAATAAATAAATGCTTCCAGAGAAAGAAAAGAGAATAGGTCACACACAAAGGAAGGACAATCAAAATGGCACCATCTCCATCAATAATGATGTTAAGATAAACACCATGAAAAAAAATGTCTTCACATTCAAGAGAAAATATTTGTCATCCTACCATTTGTATCCCATTCAAGTATCCATCAGACATTTTCAGGAATTCGTGGATTTAAAACGTGTCTCCGATGTCATTTTTCTTAGAAAGCTGCAAGAGAATGGATGCCACTGAATAAAGGATAGAAATCGAGAAAGAGAAAGACAAGACTCCATAAAACAAGAATCTCACAGGAAGCTTCCCAGGACAAGAGCTGTCTAGCGAGGCTGGAAAGAAGTTTGAAACAAACAGGCAGAACTCTGAAAATGAAATAGCCTGGGGGGAAAAATAGACTTCATAGATTATTTGATATGATTGATTTAGAAAAAAGAGGAAACATTGAAAAACTGACCAACATATGGAAGACTGAACAGCACTTTTAAGAAAGTTTTAGGTTCACTAAAACCATGTAAGAAAAATGGAAAGGCAATTATTCATCCAAGAAAAATCAAAAGTTGTAAAAAGAAGTGTATTACTCTATATGACTTTGCAGGGAACAATATTACAGCCATAATTAACAGACCATAACAACTTTTATAAATCTGCTGTATTTGGAATGATGTAAGAGGGGAGGTGGCTGGAGTAAAAACGCTATATTTTATCTACCTAAAGCCAACAGGTGTCTATAATGGACAAATCCAGAAACAGCCAGGGAAGAATATTATTTATAAATATGTAGGCAAATCTGAGAAGAAATGGCTTTAAAAAGCTGAACACCACCTCAGACCCATAAGAGGGCAGGTGGGGGTGGGGAGGAGCCTTCCAGCATCATTTGAGGACCTGTGGCACGCACGTTGCTCTGATAACAGACACGATCGCCCTGTGAATGCCCCTCCCCTGCCCCGCTTCCCCTTGCCCAGCACTGTCCAAAGTGAACTCAGAGTGAAGGGTGCCCAGGCTCATCCAGTCAGAATTTATCCCAGCCTCCTTCATGCTCCCATAGTGGCTGCTATGCTTCCTGTAACAATTTGTTGATTCAACAAATAGTATCATGAGCCCGGCCTCCTGTTAGGTGCTAGAGGTAAGAGTAGTAAACCTGACAGCACAGTCCAGCTCACGAGACCGGCAGCCTGGCGGGGAGGCAGACGTCACGCACACGTTCAATTCAACATGGACAAGAGTCATAACGAGACACCCCAGCCCGTGAGTGCTGCCATCACAGAGTTCCCGGCTTCCCATCCCATCCAAATACTGCTCCACTCCGGCTAAAGGGAACCGTGCTTTCTCCGGCTCTACCCCGCTTCCTGTATTGCCACGACATCTGCACCCTCTACCATTTAACCCGATGAGTTCAGGGGTCACCACACACTCCTCTGTGCTCCTTTTCCAGTTCCATCCTGCAGGGGACACGTGACTTCTGCCACCTGCCTCTCGTGACATCAAGCCACTGCCTCTCCCCCACCCAACACTCACCCAGGTGGGGCAGGTGCTCTGCACCCCTCTGGCGGTGTCAGGAAATGACATCGCCCCTTGGTCTCAGCTCTGACACAGGCTTGGGGTTTCTCCCTTCCCAGGGAGAAACAGGCGGTCAGGACGGCAGTGATGGAGTCAGGACAGGAGTCCTTTGTACTGTTGCATTTCTTTGGCCAAAAACCTAGTATCTGTCCTGGATCTTTTATTGCTGGGTTCAGGCGTGCGTGCATGAATCCCCCCAGCAGGATTAACACAGCATTTCAAAAATCACAGCTGGGAGGATCCTTAAGTGGGAGATAAAAACATGATCAAAAAAATAATCTATACAATCTTAAACTAATTTAGAGCCAAATCCCCCAAAAAACCACATATGCCTAGATACACGTTACCTCTATTTAAAGCCCAAGTACCTGTCAGTTCTCTGACAACATCTCTGCACAGGNTCTCTGTGTTTGTATCATACTTTGCTCTTTTAAGCAGCAACAGTTTCTCCGGATGATTTTAGATACGTCTTTCCCTATGCAGTAGGTATTTTACTTTGTTTCATCAAGTACTAATGTGGCTGCTGAATGCCAGGAATATAGCTCTTTCTAATTTTAATGAAGTTCATATTTATATTCGTTTTCTCATTTGGGGTTCTAGCCAATAAGGAAAAAAATCCTATCTACCCAACACAAACACCCACACCCAGTGATCACACATGCACACATACACACACAATGATCACACACGCACACACATATGCACAGTGATCACACACACATAGTGATCACACATGTGTACACATACACATGTGCAGGGATCACATACATGCACACAATGATCACACACACAGTGATCACACACACAATGATCACACATGCACACATCTATGCATAGTGATCACACATGCACACACTGAGTGATCACACAGCACAAACATACACATGTGCAGTGATCACATACATGCACACACACACAATGATCACACACATATATGCACAGTGATCACATGCACAAAGAGTGATCACACATGCACGTATACACACAGAGTAATCACACATGCACACATACACATGAGCAATGATCTCTCACACACACACACACAGTGATTATACGATCACATGCATAAGCAGAATTTCTTGTCTTTTTAATTGTATGCACAGAAGAGACGCAAATATCACTTTTCTTATTTTATATGAATTTTCATTGGGATGTGTTATTTTCACGTTTTTAAAATTTAACTTAGTCCTCTAAATATTAGCTTCTAAATGACCCAGGAATCACATTTTCTAATGTGAAATTAAAAGGCATGAAACAGACTACTACTTTATTTCAACTCCCAACAAGAACAAAACTGCTTAGTCCAAAATAAACAAACAGCAACACTGATTTGCCACCTGCTGCCAACACTCAGTGTGCCGTCCCAAACCACTGGTTTATTTTTGCTACCCTCAGGTAGAGGGCCAGGCTGACGATGAAGTACTCTTCCGTCTCCTTGATCCACACCAGCTCCATGTGCACTTTTCCTTCTGTGTCTGCATAGTCAACATAGTAAGTCTGTCCCAAGAAGTTGGGGCCGTCCAAGGGCCCCAAAGGCCTCAAACAAACCGGAGAACTGAAACACCAAAACGGTTTCCCATATTCGTCCAAAAGAGTTATGTCCATTATAGAACAAGTCTACAAAAGAAACACAAACGTTCGTAAGTGTAAGGGTAAGACGGCCCATTAGACCTGCTTTCCAGGTCTGATTACTACGCACGGACGTATAAATGAAGCCGTGTCGTGCGGGACGGAGTGGGAGGGAAGGCTGGAGACGAGAAAAGAGAACAGGATGACGGGAGGCAGAGCGCACACCAAGAGCATGAAGGGCAGGGAGCACATGGGGGGGGCCAGGGGGTGGTGCCAAGAGGGCGGTGGCGGGTCAGCTCCGTCCCTCATCACCTCCACCACACGTGTCCAACGAACGACAGAGCGATACACGGGGGTGGGAGCAGCGAGCGCTCACAGGGTGCTGGGGGTCCTTACGCAGCAGCGAAGAGGGGGCAGTAACCCCGGGAAAGGGGAGACAGACTCGCTGAGCGGAATCTGCCGTCTGGAGGTGAGGGTTGGGGACAAGGAGCGCCAACCTCCCACTCTCACCCCTGCTGCTGCAGAAGCGCGGGGTCCGGGGAGACGAAACGTGTCTGTCTCAGACATGCCGCGTCTGAAGTGCCATGCGGGGACTGGGGTCAGGGGGAGGTACTGAGCATGATTACTAACTAGCTATCGTTGTAAACGTGTCCTTAACCGTGGTAGTGCATATGCGACACAACTCTCCCATCAGCCGCCATCGAGCAGAGCGCACCCCATGAGGCACACTCAGGCTGCCTGCAGCCGCCCCCACCCTCCGGCTCCGGCCCCTGCTGCGTGCAAAACCGACGCTCTGCAGCCATTAACAGCTGGCCCCCCGGCCCCGGGAGCCACCGCATACGCCACGTCTCCGTGGACCTGAGCACCCTCGGTACGTCACGTAAGTGGAATCCTCCGGTGGTGGACCTTTGTGTCTGGCTTACTGCACTTAACACAATGCCTCTAGCTTCCTCCGCGCTGCAGCAGGTGCTGGAATTTCCTTCCTTTGAAAGGGGGGACGATACTCCACAGAATGGACACAGCACAGCACAGTTTGTGTTTCCATCCATGTGCTGATGGACACCTGGTTTGGCTTTGCTCTTGTGAATAACACTACTACGAATGTGGGCATATAATGTTAGCTCCCCGTGTTCTACTTACCGGACACTAAGCCAAGCAGCTGACATATATTATTTTATTTAGTCCTTAAGAATTGTTTTTCTCAAAAAACTATGAAGTAATAGTAAGGCTAAAATCTTCTAACATTTACCTTTTTAGATATGGGTCATTATTTGCCATGACCTAGGCCCTGTGTTAGTGCTTTATTGGAATTTAAGTGTTTACTCTTAAATATCAGCATAAACCGAACACTGATATCAGTCTAATTACATCACACGGATATTATAGCTATCTACACAGAGAGATACACATAAAGAACTTATAGATGTCAGCGTAAACACTGCTTCCAGAGATCTGTGCACAATAATGTGGCCAGCAGCACTGACCATTTGGACCTCGGAATGATCACGTCAAAGAATCCTAACTGAAAAAATGTTTATCACAGAGAAAGAAACATAAACATCGCAAAAGTTGAAAAAAATGAGACGTTCCAGTTAAGTGGCCGAGGTGACGTGGTTGCCACCTTAGTGAAGGAGGAGCCAGTGCGAGGTGTCCCCAGCCCCCGACAGCGAAGAGAGCGAGCGGAGCGGAGCCGAAAGGCCCTTCCCACGGGAGGTGAGGGCGGCCCACGGAGGCAGCCTGAGGAGCCAAGACTGGGCCGCGCGCGCTCCCGATGCCTTCCGAGCTCCCGGAGCAGCACACAGCAGCTGACGCGAGCCCGCCCAGCACACCCTCTGCTTCCGGCAGGGCAGCGACCACAGCTCACAGACCGGGGGGAAGGCCACTCCATGCTGCAGCTCGTGGGCTGAGCCCGAGAACCAAAGCCAGTACTGAGAGCAAGGATGTGCCTCTGTCCGTGCTCAGGCGGCCGGAGCCCTTCTGGAATAAGCAGCCATCAGTGTGGCCACTGGATGAAGGGAGCTCTGTCATGTCAGTGTCCGAGGCAATACACCTGGTCAGGTGGTCACGCGGGCCCAAGCCTTCCTTTCCGCCATCGCCCTTCACCGTGCCAACTAACTACTGGTTTCTCAGTTTTGTTACTTAAAATCTCACTAAAATCCAGCAGCACAGAGATGGTGGCTACAACCACGAGTAAGGAGGAGGCCACGGAGGAAAGGGCGACACGCGGGGCTGCCCCAACATTCCGAGGAAGGTGGAGAAGGAAATCAGGGAGGAACGGGCAAGAGGTACGGGGACCCTGTGACAAGGATGCCACCCGGAGCCCCACACCCTGCAGCAAACAGCTCACTCTCTGCTTCTGTGCGTTCGGCCCCTCGGCCGCCAGACAGACTTGTGAGCTACGGCCCGAAGGCCTCCTGGTTGTAAGGGCCCAGCCCTGTCCAACTCCCCCACGTCCTACGGACACCTAGCACCCGGGACACCTGGCTCCTGGTGGCACAGAAAACCCTCCAGCAGCCTCGCGGGACACAAGCGGGACGTGGACTGTGAGGCCGCACGTGAGCCTCCCAGGCCGCCTTTGCGCCCCTCCTGCTGCTGCCGGCCTGGTCGGGCCCCGGGTCACTCCCTGCAGGCCGCTGGTCACACTGGGGAAGTTCAGTTCCAGCTGGACAGACAGCCTCCCCGTCCATCCCAGGAAGCGGCTCCTTCTCCATTACAGACCACTGCTGCCCTTGGCAGGGGGCAGGGGAGTGGAGGGGGGGCTTAGAGCCTCCCCCACACCCTCCTCTACATTCGGCCTGTCTCCTCCGGGGGACTGTGCTTCCAATGACCCTGTCCCAATCTGTCTCCCTCAGCATGAACTTCTAGAACGCACACGCCCGCGCAGGAGGCAGAACCCGCCTCCCCTGCAGGTAAGTCCGTTCTCCCTCCCTGCACCCCCTTTGTGAAGGAGCTCTGCAGAGTCGGAGGCTGAGGCCCGGCATGGGGAGTCAGGGTCTCCCCGGTGCCCGGCCCCCGCAGCCGCCCAGCCACTGCGGCACCCCCAGCACCCCGGCCAAGGCCTCCTGCGGGCGGGGGCGCAGCCATCAGCACACACGAGCCTGTGACGCCCCTCAACCACGGTTCTGCCAAACGATCTAGCTTGAGTTACAATGGATGGCGAGTCCATGTGGATTAGAAGCGGCAATAAAACATTAGAAACGCCAAGGCGACGGAAGGATAAAGTGAAGGAACAGACAGAAGAAAAGCCGCCGCCGGCCCTTCTGAGAGGCGCTGAGAGAAGGCGGGCGGGGGAGGTTTCACTCCGAATGTCACCGAGTCAGGCTGAAGGCGGAAGCAGGGCCCCCACGCTGGCCGCTCACAGCGGGCCTGAGAGACAGCCCGGCGGCCGGGGACCGGGCCACGGTCCCGTGGGGCCTCGGGACCGACGTCAGCCACTGCGGGCGACTCTGAACGTGTCTGTGAGCATGACCCGACTTTAACGAAGAAGAAGAGGGGCGCCTGGGTGGCTCCGTCGGCTGAGCGTCCGACTCTTGATTTCAGCCCAGGGCACGATCCCAGGGTTCATGGGATCAAGCCCTGCATCGGGGTGTCAGCCCAGAGCCTGCTTGGGATTCCCTCTCTCCCTCTCTCCGCCCCTCTCCTGCTCCTGCTCGCTCTCTCTCTCTCAAAATAAACAAACATTAAAGAAAGAAATAGTTGGTCAGCTTATAACATGATTTGTTTTAAATTTTTAATGTTGAGTAATCCACCATATAAAGTAGTGAGTTGCTGTCGTTAGGCTCCAGGCACTCAAGCTACAGACACGTTTGGGTCAAACGGCCTCCGTGTCAGCCGGCGGCCCCCACACGCTGTGCTCCTCTGAGGAAGATTCTCCTGGGAACCACAAACCAGAAGGACCTCAGCGGCCCCATTCGTGACCACACACCACATCGAACAACACAGGGCAACAAGCAGTTCCTCCATCTGTCATCATCATGACCCTGGTTGTTTCTGTCCCGTGCCCAGAATCACTGCCTCGGGTGACACTTTCTCACTGACCTGTGCTCTGGCAGCGTGCTGAGTGACGGTGTCAGGAGGCTCCGTCCGGAAGGCTGTTTCTACAATTTCCACAACAAGCAGAGGGTGTGTTTGTTGGTGTTTACTATCTATGCATATGTAAGAAACTTTTTCACGGTTTACCCTTGCCTGTGAGCCGTTTCTCATCCTCCAGAGCACTCTCCTAAGTGTGTGTCACAGGTGGCGCACAGTTACGCGGACCGGACACCTGAAGGGAAAGTCCCCATCTGTGTGGCCAACGCGAGGGACGGGACCTCACTCACCGCAACGCCTCTTCCTTAGGGACTCCCAGGATGTCTCAGTCTTAACACCAAACCCCAAATGAGGAACAGCAAAATGCAAGTCGACCGCACCCAGCTGCAGGCCAGAGGGAGAGGCCACAGCCCTGGGCCCCTCTCCACCTTCTCCCAAGGCCCACCGGAGAGCAGGGGCTGCAGGGACACTTGTGCAAGGGGCCTGCAGTCTGTGCCCGACCGCAAGGACCTGGAATCCTGTTTTCAGAACAAGCCAGTTTGCTAGAAACATGCATGCCCGAGTCACGTCGGTCTGGTGACCAAAAGAACTACTGCCTGGAGCTCATTCTGAAGCGACACCTTCAGCATCTGGAAGACCAGCTGTAAAAAACCTGTCCCTGCATTTGTGGCTAGAACGTTCCTTAGGATGGCCGTCCACGTGGGTTAGTGTGCCTACGTGAAGTCCCACTGGACACTGTATGATGATAAGAGCTGGGACGAAGCTTTGTGCCTCTGGATAACTACTACACTTCCCTTCCCCCACACTGAGCTAAAGATGCTCTCATCTGGCTCCAAACACCAGCAAACTGAGCTAAACACAGAACAAACCATATCATTTTTATAATCACATGGACACTGTAAGTCTTTCATATCTATATTCTGCCTTTCTTGGACTTCAAGTTCTACTCTGACTTTAATATTTGATTATAGTACATATTTTTATAAGACTCATCTAAATAAACCCATTAAAAAAAAATCCAGGTCTGTGCTCTAAAAATATGAAACAACACTCTTTTTGTACATCATAAAAACAATCTTTACCAAAGCTTACATAGTTGTTTACAAATAAATAGGATTAATAAAGCAGTTCATTGTATCAAATAGCAAGTGACTCAAGAGATAACACTTACTGATAATTAACTGCTTTTTAATATTTTTTAATGTTTATTTATTTTTGAGAGAGAGAAAAACAGAGACAGAGACAGAATGTGAGTGGGGGAGGGTCAGAGAGAGAGGGAGACACAGAATCTGAAACAGGCTCCAGGCTCTGAGCTGTCAGCAAAGAGTCTGACGCAGGGCTTGAACCCGTAAACTGTGAGATCATGACCTGAGCCAAAGTCAGATGCTTAACTGACGGAGCCACCCAGGCGCCCCTAATAATTAACTGCTTTTAATGCTCAGTGATAATACTGTTCTTGGTCTCAGCCATCATTGGTAATTGTCCTAACTTGTACAGCAGAATAAAGCCATGTTACTGGAGACAGATCCCACCGCTCACCTGGAATATGAAAATCCTATTCATCCCACAAAATAAAGATGGCGAACAATGAGAACCAGGGACGGCTGTGGGCACACGATCACAAAAGAGAACAAAACTAAGTTACACGGGTTCTCACCCTCCTCTGCCACCTCCTCCTCTTTCGTCCGTCCCGACTCCCAACCACTAAATAAACTCTGCTATCCATGTGGCTAACTTCTGATGAGGCATCAATTGGTGTCACTGTTCAAGGAAGAGTATTCACGGAAATATCTTGTAACTTGGTTTACAAGCATTTAAGATGTTGAGTAAATGCTACATGCCTGGTCCAACGAACAGCACCACTATTTCTCCACAAGACAGACAGAGGGGCTTCAAAGGGGGGGCAGGGGTGCAAGAATGTTGCAAGCTACCTACCACTCTTGCTTCCACACACTCAACGAAAAACAGAAGGCACTGAACAGGCGCCTACTGAATGCATCAACTGTCAGTGCCTAAGAGAAAGCGCACAGATCTTCAGACATCAGAACAGTCAAACTAGGACTTTAAAAACAGCATCATAGATATCCATCAACAGACTTATTTTATTATACAGAAACCAGGTACATGAAGAAAATAAAACAACAAATTACCTTTATACAGCCATTGAAAATATCAGTTCTCCAAGAGAGGCCAACTTTTCCAATAAGAGGCAGGTGTTCCGTGTTATTTTTAAAACTTATAACAACAATCTTCACATATCCATCTTCAACATACCCTGAAAAGATTTAAGAGTTTTATAATTACGATGCGCCCATGCAGGACAAGTCGGGACTCTGCAGGCAGGCTGTCTCATAAAGAAGGCCTCATCGGGCTAAGGACCAGGCTCGGGCATGTGGCCTCAGGCCGGTGGCCCACAGTCTGAAAACTTGCTCTCGAGGGTGAGTCGGGGAGGCGCCTGGGGTGCACCTGGATGGCCACCTGTCACCAGCAGGGGGCTGCTGAGGAGACAGGGGTCCTTCTGGTTTGGTTTTGCCAACAGTACTACGAACGGTAAAGGAGGGCTGTGGAGCTGCCAGCGCGGGCCAGAGCGGCCCAGAAAGGACACTGACCATGGGGGAGCCAGGAGGGCAGCGG
>NW_027527956.1:4464143-4481198 GCF_008692635.1 Crocuta crocuta
GCAAGCAGCGGGGAGACGTGTGGGCAGCGGAGCCTCAGAGGCGATGCGGTAATGACACGGGGAGCAGACCAGATGCGGCTCCACTCTGCTCTATGTTACTGCACAGCCATGTGCGAAATGGAATGGGACCTCCCGAGCGGCTGGCATGTGCGCTGGCAGTCAGACAACGCGCACACAAGGCCGGCAGTTCATTTTCTGTGTGGCTTGTCCTCAGGACACTGCAGAAAATGGACCCCGAAGTACAGCAGCCAATAACAGCTCAATGGCAATTGTCTAAGCTAATATACACGAAATCTCTGTGGCAGCAAGGGCCACTGGCATTTTATTACCAAGTGTTCGCCCACTTTAGAACAACTTTAACATCTGCAGTATCTTGAAAGGTCACAGCTCTCTATATGCTCGGCAAGTGCCTGTATCTGTAAGAGAAAAAGGTTAGGCTCTCCCCACATTTACACAATCTGCACACAGAATGTACATGTGAAAATGCGTATAAATAAAATAGTAATATTTTTGAGTACTTACTATACACCAAGCATTATGTTAAGTACTTTATGTACAGTAGCTTAAGATATCGTACCAAACTACTATGAATTAGGTATTGTCGTGTTCTGAATTCCCAGGTGAGAACTACACGCAGGTTAACAGAACCTCGCCCAAGGTCATACCACTCATAAGTGCAGACATGACTCAAACACTGTTATGTGTCTAGAGTCTCTCTTATAATAGATTAAAACATATACAAAAGGGGGAACCTAATCACCCATTTGCTTAAATACTAGCCAAGAATTTATAATGTAGATTAAAATTCTCATGAAGTTTTGCTTTCATATTACCGCCAAAAGAGAAAAATTTACGAACTAGGAGACAACACATGCTGGGGAAGCACTTACGGCTCCTCCTCCAAACGTGTGGGAAGTCCTCCATCTGGGGCCCCCATCCCCCCCACTTCCTCCCCTCCCCAGCCTTCTATAACAAGGTCATGAGTGCCCGGGGTTCCTTCTCTGTACCCTTAGCGAGTTCCTCTGTTGCTTAAATCATTCAGAATAAACTCTGTTGTTAGAAACTCCAACTCTAACCTACCAAAACATAAGACCATCTCCAAAATGCAGATAAATTAAATTCAAGTCTCACTACCCTTGGCTTCCAACGACCTTCAGTTATAAGCATGGCTTCTAGAGTCATAAAGGCCTCATTCCAAACCTTGCCCAGCCATTTACTAGCTGTGTAACTGTGGTCAAGCTCTAATCTGAGTAAAATAAGAACACACATAGAAAGTACTTTATAAGGCTTTGTGAAGACTAATGGAACTAATAATATATATTAACATTAAAAGGGTAGATTATTATATATCCCAGCCTAAATGTGCTAAGCGCCTTACATGCACTATATCAACAATAATACCCTGTCTAAAGAGTCGAACCTATGGCCGAGGAGACAGAAGATATGTACCATGTATGTGGATTGCAAGACTCAGTAATTATTGAGACATTCATTTACCCAAATGATCTACAGAGTCAAAGCAATCCTAATTATAAGCCCAGCAAGCATTTTAATTAATAATTTATAAAGAATCAACGTAGAAAAATAAATAATAAAATTTAACAAGCTGCTTCTAAAATTCACATGAAGATACTACGGACATAAAATAGCCCCACAATCTTAAGAAGAAGAAAAAAGTTGACTCCAAGACTTATTATAGAAGTGCAGCAATCAAGACACACAAGTAGATCAACAGAACAGAACAGAAGGGTCCAAAAATAGACCAATAATTTTACTGGCAGTTGACCTCTGACAAAGACATCAAAATGATTTAATGAGAAACAAAATATTTTCACAAATGGTGCTAATAACTTCTTGTCCATATGGAAAAACAGAATGAACCTCAACCTTTACCTTATACTTTACACAAAAATTAATTAGGTATGGATCATAGACCTAAATATAAAAGTTAAAACCATAATACAACATGAAGAAAGAAAGCATACCTCTATAACCTGGAGTGGGAGAAGTTTGTAAGACCAAAAAAAAAAAAAAAAAAAAGGCAAAATTTTAAAAACCTAATTAATTAGATTTCATCAAAATGTGAAACTTCTGGTCACTGAAGCATATCATTAAGAGTCAAGAATATACATGGGGAAAAGATGGTCCCTTCAATAAAAGATGTTGGGAAAACTGGACAGCCACATGCAAAAAAAAAAAAAAAAAGAAATAAAAGAAAAGAAACTGGACCCCTATCTTACACCAGATACAAAATTAACTCAAAATAGATTAAGACTTGAATGTAAGACCAGAAACCATAAAACTCCTAGAAGAAAACATAAGTTACTTGACATAGGTCTTGGTGATACATTTTTGGCTCTGACTCCAAAAGCAAAGGTAACAACATACTTTGCTTTCTCTTCAGATCATATAAATCTTTCACTTTTTACAAAAGCAAAGGCAACAACAAAAGCAAAAATAAGCAAATGGGACTCATCAAACTAAAAAGCTTCTGCACAGCAAAGGAAACCATCAACAAAGTGAAAAGACAACCTACCAAATGTGAGAAAACACCTACAAATAATATGGGCAATAAGGGGCTAACATGCAAACTATATAAAGAACTCATAATACTCAGTATCAAAAGAAAATCCAATTTGAAAATGGGCAGAGAATCTGAGTAGACATTTTCCCAAAGAAGACCTCCAGATGTCCAACAGACACATGGAAAGATGCTCGACATCACTCATCACCAGAGAATCAAATCAAAACCAACGTAAGGAATATCCTCACACCTGTCAGAATGGCTATTTTCAGGAAGGAAAAAAAAAACAAAATAAACCAGGAAATAACAAGTACTGGTGAGGATGTGGAGAAAGGAGACCCCTCACGCACTGTTGGTGGCAATTAGCTACACTAATTCATCCTTTCCACTATGGAAAACGGTACAGATGTTCCTCAAAAATGTTTTTAAAAAACTACTATGTTATCCAGCAATTCCACTTCTGGATATCTGTTCAAAGGAAATATAATCACTAGCTCAAAAAAAACAACAAATCTTCACATTGCCATATTCACTACAGCATGATTTACGACAGCCAAGGCATGAAAACAACCTAAGTGTCTATCAACAGACGAATGGATAAAAATATGTAATACACATATAAAATATGTAATTTTCTCCTCTCTCTCTCTTTGTCTCTCTAAATGGAATATTCGGCCATAAAAATGAAGGAAATCCTTCATTTGCAATGACATGGATGGACCCAAAGGACATTATGCTAAGGGACATAAGCCAGACACAGAAAGATAAATATGTGGATTTCACTTATATGTGGAATCTGAAAAACAAAACAAATAAATACAGAGAACAGAATGGTGGTTGACAGAGGGGAGGAGTGGATGAAATGAGTGAAGCAGGTGAAGACACAGACTTACAGTTATAAAATAAGGGGGCCGTGGGGTATAATGTGCAGCACATAGACGATAGTCAAATATTGGGGGAGCATACTTAAAACTTGCCAGAAGAGTAAATCCTAAAAGTTTCTGTATGCTAACTAGATTTATTATTGCAGTCATTTCAGAATGTGTAAATATCCAATCATTACGCTGTACACCAGAAAGTAATGCAATGTTATATGCCAATTATAGCTTAATCAACAAAAATTTTAAGATATGCTGAAGGCAATGAGTAAGCACGCCACAGACTGGGGAAAGATATCTGCCGAACACTTATCTGCCTAAGGACTGGTATTCAGAATACATAAAGAACTCCTATAATTCAGGAAGAAAGAGACAACTCTTTATTTTTGAAAAGGTGAAAGGATTAACAGACACTTCAAAAAGAAGATATGAAAACGGCCAAGAGGCGCACGAAAAGGCGCTCACCGCTACTGGCCATCAGGGAGACACAAATCAGAGCCACGATGTCCAGATCATACTCCCACACACTGGAATGGCTACAACTTAAAAGACTAATAAAATCAAATGCTGGTGGGATACAGAACAGCCATATAAGCATACTGTACACTGCTGGTGGGGGTTAAAATGGTACAAACGCTCTAAAAAAATATTTTGGCAATTTCTTATACATAAGATTTTCTTACACATAGAAAAATGTCTGGCAATTTTTAATACATAAATCCTCCCTAAGACCCAACAATTCCAGTCCTAGGTATTTTGCCAAGAGAAATAATAACTTACACCCACAAATAAAGACTTTCACAAGAATTCTCTAACAGCTGTCTTCGTAATAGCCCCAAAACAGAGAGCAACCCAAATTCCCTGTCTGTGAATGGGAAAAAGGTAAGCAAAGTGTGGCCTGTTCTTTCAACAGAATACCATGACTCATCAGTAAATAAGAATGACTATCAGTTCCTTGCAATTGTATAGATGAAAGCCAAAGACATTTTGCTGGAAGAAAGAAGATGGACACAAAAGACTGCATCCTGGACAATCGCACTAATATAAAGTCCTAGAACAAGGAAAAAATACTAATCTATGGTGAAAAAAATCAGAAAAGCGTATGTGGGAGTTCCTGTAGTATTCTTGTAATTTTTCCTAGGATGGAAGTTACATCAAAGTAAAAACTTACAAAAAAGTAGAAAACACTCAACAAAGGCTAACTGTTAGCGTGTGTATCAAGCTTCCTCTGCTTACTGCAACTAGCTGCTCTTTGCCCACTCGACCAGCAACGCTGGGGGCGCCTGCCACACCTGTGTCCTCAGATCCTCTTCTTCCCCTAGGGACTTAATCCCTCAAAACTTCAGCATTCACCTCTATGGGTAATAGCACCTTTCAGCCTACATTAATCTCTTCCTTTTCTTACCCTCACTTCACATATACCTGAACATTTAATTATACTGGATTGTTCCTGCATGTTAGATGTTTCCTAAAATAACCTACAGTCTTTGGGAATAAAGGTCATGTCTCCTATGGCATGATTAATGGCACTACTAATAACATTTCTCATTTCTCAGCTTTGATTAGAATTCATTTTTTTGCCCCATAAATAGAACACAGGAAAGGCAGGAAGAGTAAAGAATGTTGGCAAGAGAGACTGACTGGCTGGTCTTCTGTGGCAAACAGGAACAAGAGGGAAGGGGTTAAATCAGATTAACACTGCCTGCAGCTGGAACAACCCAGGCTCACTAAACACACAACGAGATGGGCGGAAACCAAGTTAGCTGCGCCCCACCTACAGCGCCATCAGAGAGGCCAACGTAGTAGCCTGAATAAATGGACCAGACATCTGAACATCAGGGAGTAACTCTGAGGTGAGTGTGTAAATCTTGGGTAAAGAGGAAGGAAGACCCTACAAACCCCAAAACATTCACCACCGAGTAGTAACAATGTAAAGCTGCACAGACACCAACGCTACAAAGGAATAAGTAATAACAAGACAAGAAAGTCATTAGACTCTAATGATCAAATAGAATAGGCACCCCGCTCTTCAGGTGAGAAAAATCCTTAGTATTTCCCCCCTTTCCTTGTTAGGTATCAAACATAAATCTCATGGCAAACACCCAGCTTCTCTTTTTTTCTCAGCTAATTGTTTCCAGATACCCCTGCTGTTTTCCAAATCCTTCATACCCATGAAATATAAGTAGCTAAATGCAGACGTAGATCATGGACTATGAAGGAAGAGGAGATCTCTGAATGTGCTGAGGGTCAGAACTTTCCCCTCTGTCTCACTTGCTGTACAGGCCGCCGAGTGAAATGATGAAGAGCTGCGCTAGAAGGAGATGGAGGAGTAAAACTTTCAAAATTGTAGAACAATCTCCCTCCCAGGCCCAGAGCTGGTGAGTGTGATAATTTCAGTAAAATCTCCTAAATCTTTTGAGCCACAGAGTCTCTATTTCTTTCATGCCAACAAGAGCCCTCACAGTCTACATTTGCTGCGAGTATTGTCCCTGGTACTGGTGATGACAACCTTGATTAAAAACAGGATAAAGTGTGTACTCAGACTCTTTAAAAGCTCACTGCTCATTAATTCAATAATGTTTGAAAATAGCTTTTTCTATTGACAAAAAGAAAGATTCAGACTGCTATTTTCACAGCACCTGGTTCTATTTTCCATACCATTGATCAATTCTCTATCAGTCCAGTCTATTTGAATATTAACTATTTTTTCTGGGCTAGTCCTTCCATAGATGTTTAGGGGGAAGGTGCACAGATATTTGTTTTGGGCTCTCCGACAACTGTCCTGCTTCTCTCACTAAGCATGTTTTAATATTCCTCTGAGACACACTCCCAGCTCAGCCCCAATCTCTCCGATGGAGCAGCCAGACCTGGATACGGAGCCTGCCATTCACCTGGCACTTGGCTGAGTCAGGGAGGAGTTCGGAAGCCGACCAGAGTTGAGGAGATGTGATGAGATTCCTACGGAGGGGTGCTGAGGAGGAGAACCTCAGACTTGGACATGAGCTCTTGAGCTAGCCAGAGCTGCCTGGAAAGGAGAGTGGAATTCAGAATCTAGCAAAGTAAGAAGATTGAGAACGGAGTGACGAAGATGGACAGACAGGCTGTCTAGACATATCCAGTGTCCCTGACAGGCAATAACCCCTTGCATCAAACTGTCTGAAATGAAACGTCCCCTTGGATTTTTCAACAACATGAATCCTTTCTCCTAAGCCAACTTTAGGTTAGGTTTTCCACAGCTTGCAACCAATATCTGCTTTATTTGTACAGAGTGTTTTTGTTCTTTTAAAATAATTTTTGAATCAGAAAATATTAATATATTAATAAGTGAAAAAGAAGAAGATGATGAGAAAACAGATTTGAGATGATACTAAGAGACAAATGGCTAAATAGAGGGCCTGGAGCAAGTAAGAGCAGATATATTTAGGAAGAGAAATCAGGATGTACTTTTTGGAAAGAAGTGGGACATCTTTTTCTCTGAAACAGGGGGAAAAAAAAACCCCAACAATACAGAGAGACTGTAATATAGTGACAATGTGATGGCAGATGAAAGAGGAAGATTGGGAAGCACAAAGGTGACAATTCTTCTTAGCACAGCAGGTAGCGAGCCCAAGAACCAGGAACAGAGCAGGAAGGTGACGGTGATCATACTTAAATAGCCCTTCTATGAAATATAAAGGGGACTTACGAGCTGATTAGAAGATGTCTGAGTAGCAAAAAGGGGTAAGTCAAGTCTGAGAGCACCAATGGACATGCACTTGGGATTTCCCCCCAAAGAACCAGGGAGCCTTCAAGTCAGGGAAGCAACATCGAGGTGAACAGTGTTTTAGTTATGGAGGCAGGAGGCCACAGGGCAACAGGAAAGGGGCTTCGAGGGGTCTGACCACATCCATGTAACCCAGGCTGTGTGCCCCGAAAGATGGCACGAGGAAGGGCATAGAGAACCAGAAGCAATCAGAAGAAACCCCAACAGGTCTATAGAAAACCCAGGAATCATGGATGGTAACATGTTTGTGACCTGAGAAGTGACTCTCAGCTCAGCATCCTGAAGATCTAAGTTTCTGACAATGACTAAATTCATACCAGGGGAAAAACTAGAAAACCCATTACTTATGTTTCTTATTAGACTTCCCTTCCTCAAACGGCCTGTTTTAAGTAAGAGATTCTATTTTTCACAATTGCCTTAATAAATACCTATTAAAAAAAAAGCACAGTGAATTATCTAAATAATATCCTTGAAAACGAAAATATAAACAAAGACCTCATACCCTTCCTTTTAAATGATTTTAAAAATTCAAATCACAAGAGAGAAAGGACAAATCAAAATCAGAGGTCAAATCTCAAACAGGAGTCAGAGTCCAGAACAGCAAGAGAAGATGGGAAGGGCCGTCCCTGGGCTCTGCTGCCGCCATTTTGAAATCCTTACATTTCTAAGGAGGAGCCCAGCAGTTTCATTTTGCACCGGGTCCCACAAATCATGAGGCCTGTCTTGCTTCCAGGTAGAGTAGCACCTACTTTTGATGAGCTCTGACATAAAACGTATAAAGATCTGGCCTCTCCTGTGCTGTGAACAGTAACCTGTAATGCTGATTTTTCATAGTGGATCACTAACAACAATGAGGAAGATGCTGTAAAGAGTTATTTGTTCTAGTTTTCACAGGTAATCGCCATCCAGACAGGACTGTACTATTTCTAATGCCTTCCAGTTATGATAAATGCTTAGAGAGAATAGTCTGACCTGGAAACATAGAAAGTAATTAGCATCAAGGAACACAGAGAACAAAACAAGTCATTTATTTTTGGAATCAAAACTTTAAAAATGAGATAACATGCTATATATGAAAAGTATCTGAAACAAACTACTAAAGCTTTACAAGTAGAGTTCCTTTAAAAAGAGGTTATCTGGGCTTTATCAGGTTCTGCTGCTGAAGTGCTGAAACCCACCTTTTCTGGAGGAAAAAAAGATGTTTCTGAAACCCATACCTTCTTTTCACCCACTCAATGTTTTCTACTGTGTTTTATACAGTAAGTAATGAATGTGCATTATTTAATCAGTATTTTAATGAAGAACATATTGCAGAAACTTTGTAGGATAGAGCTAAAGCTAACGGATCACAGAAACATGACCTAAAGGAATGTACTCACTATGGCAACACGAAAAGGAAGCGTTGGCGAGTGGAGAATGGTGCAGGGTCCACACAGAGCACTCTCCTCCCAAGGGCAACGACAGAGACTTAAGGAGAAAGAGAGTCTGAAACCCTGACTAAACGAGATCAAGGACTTCCAAATTAACACGCACATTTATTGCAAATCTCATCAAAATCCAAATGAGATATTTTAAAAATCTGGCCAAGTGATTAAGAAATGCATCTAATAAAATAAATGGATTAAAGTAATGGAGAAATATAGATAAAAAATTATTAGAAAGAAATTTTATGTTGGGGGAGGGACACATACTTTCATAACAAATATGCAAGAGGGGCCCCTGGCTGGCTCAATCCAAAGAGCATGTGACTCTTCATCGCGGGGTCCTGAGTTTGAACCCCACTTTGGGGGTAGAGATTACTTAAATAAATACAAAAACTTAAAAAGAAAATACACAAGTAAAGCTTGAAATGTCTTCTTGCCTGCTGGGGATACAAGCAGAAGGGGCAATGATTCTCAACAGAGATAACATCCTTAGAGGGAAGGGCTTGGGAATCCATACGCTTTGTACATTTCATGTTAATCAAAAGGAAGCATGGGATTACATACAATCAAAAACCTTTGAGAGATCCAAAAGCGACATACACTCAATTAAAAGGCAAAAGACAAAATGTAGAAAATATTTTCGATGAATAGATTTCCTTTAAGTCATAGAAACAACAGAAGCAATCAGAGATCCATGGAAATTCAATCAGAAGATAAATATAAAAACAGCAGCAGCAGCAGCATATGCCAAGCATCCTGGAAGCGACCTTATTACCTCCCTGGCCCTCAAGGAGCCTTGGAAGGCAGGTTCTGATGTGGCCACCCTTTGCAAGCGAGGACAATGATAACTGTCCACAGCCACACACAGCACTGAGGTAGCTCCCCTCACCCAGCCTACCCAGCGGCCACTACAATAACCACCACCTTCTGCTGTATTCAACAGCTTGTTTAAACAGTCAAGCTAACATTCATTTTTTTAATGTTTTTTATTAATTTCTGAGAGAGAGAGAGAGAGAGAGGCAGTGTGAGAGGGAGACATAGAATCCGAAGCAGGCTCCAGGCTCTGAGCTAGCTGTCAGCACAGAGCCCGATGCGGGGCCCGAACCCATGAACCGCGAGATCATGACCTGAGCCGAAGTCTGATGCTCAACTGACTGAGCCACCCAGGTGCCCCGTTCAAGCTAACATTCAAAGGCACAGGTAAATTTAAAATAATCAGATGTCATTTTCACTTCTCAAATCATCAAATATTCTTCAAAATAATGCTCGTCACAATAGTGCTACAATCATGAACACTGGAGACCTAAATGCTCCCACGTTAGGAGACTGGGTCAATAAATCATGATAAAACCAAACAATGGAAGGTCACACAACTTTTCAAGATTGAATCTGCAAAAACAATTTAGTGCTACGGGAAAATGGTGATGGTAAGGGGAAAGAGCAGGGTAGGGCATTGCTCACGTACCATGATGAGCAATGGTACACAGATATAAATACAGCTGTGCATTTGAAAATGGACCAAAATAGAAACAATAGTTGCCCTCGGTGACTTTTATTTGCTTGTTTATAAACTTTTATTGCTCAGAATTTTCAAATCCTATAATAAAAAGACACTGGTCTTTAAATACATTTTTATAACAACTCTGCAAGTCAGAGGACAGAAGCAGCCTACTTTAAGAATCCTTTCCCTTTGCTTCTTCTGTCTCACTTTCCCTCTCAATCCCAATAAAAAGGTTACAACATGCTGTACTGGGCAAAACCTTTTTCCTTCAGCTTCTGAAAATTGGTAATAATTAGCTTGATACAAAGATCAAAAACTACAGCCCCTTCCTGCTTTGCATTGCTGACATGCCCTTTCTCAAGCTCTACTCACACTTCAAAAACACAGCGGGACCATTTCCTGACCGCTCCATCCGTGGGCGCCCGCAGTCCCATCACAGGGCTCACTGACAGTTCTGGGGAACAGAGTTAACACAGCAGCCTGGGGCTGTCTACTCTCCAGAAGGCCTGCTGGCGGGCTGGCCCACGGCTCTCTGGGTACTCAGATTCGAGAAGCATCTCCACCTCGTCTTTCCTAACGCACAAAACCGGCTCAATCTGAACAGTTTGTTTCAACAACGTGCTTAGTGCCGGAACACCCCTCCCTCCCTCCAAGGATCTGAAACTGGGGTAGCTCCAGGCAGAGGGTGCCTGCCTGGCCAGCCCCCAAGAACAACCCTGGGCGCTGAGACTTTAAATGAGCCTCTCCTGGGGCACCAGGGTGGCTCAGTCGGTTAAGCATCTGACTTCAGCTCAGGTCATGATCTCACAGTCAGTGGGTTCGAGTCCCGCATCGGGCTCTGTGCTGACAGCTCAGAGCCTGGAGTCTGCTTCTGATTCTGTGTCTCCCTCTCTCTCTGACCCTCCCCTGCTCATGCTATCTCTCTCTCTCTCAAAAATAAATAAAAACATTATAAAACAAATAAATAAGTAAATAAGTAAACAAGCTTCTCCATGGGTAGACAACCTTTCACAATTTGGGAGTGTTTTCACAAGTCATTCCAGGAGAAAACAAGCCCATTCCGGTGACTCCCCAGCCTTCCTCTGCGCTTCCCCCATGCCTTGTCCCCTTTGAAGATTCTGCTCTGTGCCCTGCCTTCCACTATACTAAATCTGGAAAATTGAAACTACACATCCTGAGTCCTGTGAGTCCTCCTAGCAAATCACTCAGCCTGGGGTTGGTCCTGGGGACCCAGTGCCAACAGTGCTCCCACATTTCCAGAAGCACAGAGCACAGACTTCAGAAAAACACACGAGGCACTTCTACAAGCTCAACTCACATTTCATTCAGGAACTCCTCCTCTGGTATTTCCTTCACTGTTTATCCTTCCCACCCTGCTTCTCATAAATCCAATTCGGGTGACAAAATGTTTCTTCTCCTAAACTGCCGATTAATTAGCTGGATTTTAGTGACAATACACAAGGAAACAGGTAGCAAATATGTGCAGGTTTGGGGATCACAAACTTCTCTTTGAACAGATATATTAAGGATCCTTTCAAGAACACTCTTAATGCAGCCCTGACTTGTCAAAGTGACTGAAGACATAAAAATACAAAGAGAAAACATCCCAGTTCCGTGGACAAGGAATATGACAAAGTTCCAAGGGGAAGCAGTCAAACCTTTAAGGAAACAAGAAAGGACACAGATCCTTCTACTCACTATGAGGTGGTGCTAGAGGCAGAAACTCCTCCCCGTCCATACAGAGTCTGAGGGAAAATTGCGTCTAGAAGCTTGAGCAGCGCCCTACAACATGGCGGCCCAGGCTCCCCCTGAGGACACGGGAATAGAGGCTGCTCTGATCTGAAAGGGCAGAGGACGGTGAAGGATACAGCAGGGCTTGTACATCACCAGCCTGGGAGCTCAGTCCCCCGCCACCAGCCCCGGACAAATGCTGGGGCCCAAAGCCAAGAGGCATCAGTTACGGCCTCAGGTGGATGAGGACGGCTGCCTCAGCACAGGGGCCTTGCGGTGGGCCCGGGGCGCGCTCACCCCAGGGTCTCCCGCTGGGCCGACTCCCGCCTGGTCTTGTCTCCTGTGTGTGCCAGGGGTCTACTTCAGGCACCAAGAACTCACCAGGGTCGTCTGCTCTGTGTTTAGCACCACATATTATAATGATGATGATGATGATGATGATGATGATAAATTCAAAGGACCTTGTAGAAAAGTCCATGAGACAAAGTCAAGAAAACAGAACAAAGCGGTATCTTGCTCAGAGAAAGTCCTGTGATGGAGACATGGCAGGTCTCAACTGGCCACTGCCCAGTCTGATACTTCACTGGGCTTGTTCCATCTGAAGATAAACATGGCATGAAACCTCTGATCACCCGTAATCCCTGCAGAGTCAATGCCACACAACACCTTCTATACTAATACTGCAAAGAAACAGATCATATCCTCTAAAGGATGAAGATACACTCAGATACAGGGGGATGTCACGGACAGCTAGCAATTGCTTTGCTGTAAGTCCCACATTGATAAGAATCATCTGACAAAAGATTGTCCCGTCCAGAGATTCTGTACATTCTTGGTTAGAGTGTTGAACATCAGGAAAGGCTGGTCCCTTTATCCATTTTCAAAACCTAACCAAGGCCTGGATGGCGATCACACAAGGTGTTTACTTCATGAAAACCTGTTTTATGTATTTCTCGGTGTCAGTTCAATTGAACACAAAGAAGTTCAATTACCAAAAAAACAGGAAAGCACGGGAACAGTTAAGACGCAGGACGGTGGGTAACACGATACACAGAACCGGCAGGAAGGGACATGCAGGTGGCTCCAAAGTTACTAGTAATGGCCCATTTCTTAAACTGTGGGGTGGCTACAGGGGTTTTGCTGATTTTCCATAGCCTATACAATATGTCACATGCAGACAAGAACAGATTAGCTCACAATTAAGATTTTAACACAAAAATTTTGTCACCCATCCCATATGCACATGTGTTTATCTAGATGGATTTTAGACTCAACCTCGTAAACTGAATAAATTCCCACTGGGATTTCTTAATAAAAGTGCAGTGAATTTGTCGACTAAACTGGTACATCCTCAGAATTCTTATTTAAAGATGGCTCTGTCTGCACGTTATGTCATCTTTGAAGCCGGGGCCTTTCCACTGCGCCATGACCCCTGCCAACTGGTCTCGACCACTCCCCACGAGCCTGTCTCAACATTGCACTGGTCCCTGCACCGCAACCCCAGCTCCTCCTGGTCTGCCCTTCCTCAAACTCTCCACGAATCCCTAGCGCCCTGCTCGCACCTGTCACCTGGCCCAGCAGGCTTCTCTGTACCTAACGGGGGAAGGGAAGACACCGAGTCTGACATGCCTATGCCCTGTGCCCCGCACATCTCCTGCTTCAACAATTGTTTGTCGATAAATGACTCACATAAACAAATCGGCCCTGTCCCCTTTACTTCCTGCCACTCCCTACAGATGGCCTCGTTAGAATCAGGCCAGGTGTCCCGTCTCACTGATGACAAACAGTGGACAGAGCCACCTCAAGGCTAGGGACACGACGATCAAACATTGTATCCCTGATAGGGAGAGACAGTGTTCTTAAAAAACAGGGGCAAAGTGCTGTCATCCCCAACCGCAATGACACAGCCAGAATGTACTAAATATACTGCATGGTACCACAAGAGAGTTTCTCAAACAACGCAGAGGACATTCCAGTTCACACTTTTCTCAACTGTGAGCGACGCTGATGGCAACAGCACCCTCTGCCGGTTCCCAGTCACAGAACCACAGGCGCAGGAAATGCATCTTCGTAGTGGGGTCTCCTTCAGGGGGAAATTGGTCTTCATGTGAAAACAGAGGACAGCTCTGCTCCCCATCCTCCTTTGCTTCACTCAGTCTCTTGCATCTTATACGAATCGTCCGGCCTCCCCAGCAGGTTACAGGCATTAACAGGAAGCGGTTCAAGGCTGCTCCCGCCAGTCTGCACGAAGGGCCCTTCCTGACCACCCCTGTGATGCCAACACTTTGAAGAGACACACGAGGGGCGCCTGGGTGGCTCAGTGGTTAAGCATCCAACTTCTGCTCAGGTCATGATCTCGCGGTTCATGGGTTCAAGCCCCGCATTGGGCTCTGTGCTGACAGCCAGCTCAGAGCCTGGAGCCTGCTTCAGATTCTCTCCCTCTCTCTCTGACTCTCCCCTGCCCATGCTCTCTCTCTCAGAAATAAATGAAACATTAAAAAAATAATAATAATAAATGAAAAGACACACGAGTCACACGCACAGCAATGCAGATTCTAGAAGCATGTCACTGAAAAAGTACCGGGCATGGCCTAGTGTCTGAGACCAGTGCTCGGGAGACTGGCCCATGCAGGTGTAAGACCATGGCCGAGCAAGAGCTGCGGGGACTTGGAGGATGGACCTACACGGCCACTCTGGCCACCTCACCAAAAGCACAGGAAAGGAACCAGTCCCCAGTCCCCAGCTCGCTATGAAGAGTAATTGAATCTTTCATATAAATATAAACCATGCAGCAAGAACCCATGAGCCATGAGCCCTCACAAGTGTTCTCTACACACTGTCTTCCTTATTAAGGGCACAGCTTGGGTATAAGGAATGCATGCAAAGCTTAATCAAGGTTATGCTGTTTAGAACTAGGAGACGCTGAGTCCTCTCCTCTGAAGGTCGCCCCTAAGACAGATAGGACCTAACAGACCTAATCCCTGGAGGATACAGTAGGCACTCAAGGAGAGTGTAGATCCTGTTAGATAAGAAAGGCGGGAAGTGGGAGGGCACTTGAGGACATAAGGGGGGCGCCCCAGACAGAGACAGATCAAGTGCTCCACTACCACCATCCAGAGGGCACAAGGGTTTGTCCCCTGGGTACAGAATGTGGCACATTAGTAGCACCCTCAATAGTACATACCAGAAAGAGAGAGGAGATTTTATTCTCTATTTCAAATAACAATAAAGTTAGAAGGGCTGAAGTAGAGACAAGAAAGGCAGAATTTTCACCCCTTCATAAAACTGGGAGGGCTATTCCCGGGGCAGGGCCCAGGTCAGAGGCTGCAGGACAAACTCAAGCCCGAGATCACCTTTCAGTTCCTTCCTGATTCAGAGACTCCAAGATTCTGAGCACAGCAGAAAGCACACCGAAGAAAAAGAAGAAACCCTGGAAATTAAACAACCTAAGCAGCCAACTCAAGAAGCTTGAAAAAGATCAAAACAAACCTAAATAGGTAATTTTCTAGGAAATTATATAAATACTAAAAAATGATTCAATGAAAAGTAGAAAGTCTCATTATAAGCACATCAGAAACATGTTAAAAAATGAAACTATAAATATTCTAATCTGTGAGTGTAAATGGAAGAAGACTAAATACCAAAAAACTGAAACCAGGAGCTTAAAAATAGACACAGGCACAACAGGAGAAGCTTGTATCGGGGTGTTTACCATTAGAAGATACACTGAGGGAATTTGCTACATTAACAGCATAAAGGAGACAGAACCATATGATCATCAATAGTTGCCCAAACATGCCTTTGACAACATTTAACAACCATTCTCAATTTAAATTAAAAAATCCTACTAATTTAGGAATAGAAAGTTCCCTAACCAAAATGCCTTAAATGAACACATAATACAACCTAGAACAAACATCCCTAGTAATAAAACATTTTATTAACTGCCTATCCCTATTCACTTAGAAATAACCCCTCATAAAGGGGTATTTGTCAGTGCCTTTCAAAATTATATGTATGGTTGCCTGCTAATCTAGCAGTCCTATTCGTAAGGAAATATTCCAAATATAAGAAGGCAAAACATAAAAGGATGTGTGAACAAGGCCATTTATTATACCACTACCTGTAATAGCAAAGACTAGAAACCACAGAAAGAAACTGTTAACAAACTACCTACCTACAGCTGGTGTAAAAAGAGACAGTGAGAAAGATCTCTCTGTCATTCTGAAGAGTAATCTCCAGAATATATTACTAACGGGAAAAAAGCAAGGAACTTATATGATAGTATGCCACTTTTAAGACAACTGGAAGAAATATAAATACATTGGTATATAGCAATATATATTCAGAAAAGAGCATTTATGGAATAAGCCATAGGCTGATATGAAGGGTCACCTTGGAGACAGGGAGCGAGCAAGTATGAAGGATAAGGATAGAAGTAAACCGTAAACCTCTTTGAATTTCCTTGGTTTATAGTTTCAACTGTAAACCATGTAAATGTGGGCTGTAAATTTTTTAATATAAAAATAGAAGCAAAGCAATCCTGAAAAATAAAGAATCAACTGAAACAAATCATTCTGATTTTATGTCAACATGGTATTATAGCCACACAGAGAATACTTACTTTAGGTGATTTAACCCTCTGGGATGATCTATCTTAAGCCCATAAAGAACAAAAAAATCTTAATTAAAAGAACATTCAGTGGGTTCATTACTAGTTAACAGTATCAACATTTTTTAAAATTATTTTGATGTTGTTTGGAACAAAGACTTTCAGCATGAGAAAAGAGATACAAGAATAATCAAAGGAGCTAATTAAAATTCTTAAAACCTTTAAATGTATACATGATTTATTTCTTTACAATTAGAAAATCTACAAACTTCTTAGACCTGCCTGCTGAAAACCCTAAAAGGAATAATAACCTGAGAGCAAGGTGCATCTCCAGGATCCAGATTTTGGCTTCTAAATACCACAGTGTGGTGGAAACTAAAAGGAACCAGAGCTCCTAGGGAAAAAGGATAATTCCATATCTGTGCAACAAACAGGTACTATGATCTTGAGGTGTCTTGTCATGTAAGAACACAAGCAAGCTACCAAAGATGGCTAGAGTCACGTCAAAAGAACACAGAAGAAGATGACTAATGACAGGCCAGTTTGCACATCATCATGATTATAAAAGGAATAATGACTGAAAATAGACTCCATGAGTTCACAATAACACTACCTACCCTAC
>NW_027527956.1:4481235-4495042 GCF_008692635.1 Crocuta crocuta
CTCTAAGTCATTTTGAAGACTGTTAGAGCATTAATCACTATTCTATAAAGGGAAAGACTCAAGCGTGGACCCTACCTTACCTGTACTAATTATACTCCAGCTAAGTAAATAGTTGGTGAGAGAAAACTCTTCCTTATAGAAGAATTCTAGATAATAGACATAGAAGGAATGGTAGGACTAGGGAAACATTATTTTTGCAATCTCTAATAAAATCATGAATATAGGTCTCCATCATTTGGTAAACATTCATGGAGAAATCTGTAATAGAAGGAGCAGGCCAAATAATCCCCTTAAACCCACTGGTCAGTCTTAACACAATTAATATTTAGACAAATTTCTTAAAAGACACAAAATACCAAAGCTCACACAAGAAGAAACAGATAACCTAAGTAACCCTATGTCCATAAAAGAAACTGAAACTGTAGTTAAAAACATTCCCACAAAGAAAACTCCAGGCTTCCATGGCTTCCTGAGTAAATTTCACCAACTGCTTAAGGAGGAAGTACTACCAATTCTATGAAAAATCCTCCAAAAAATTCAAGAGGGAGAAATATTTCCCAACTTTTTCTATGAGATCAGGAGTGACCTGAGACCAAAGCCACACAAAACATTACACACCGACTGGAAGATATAATGGGAGAGAAGTAACAAAATGAAATACTAAAAATCTAAATAAGAAATGAGCAAACAAGTATAAAGAAAATTCTTAAACACCCTAAAAGACATAGAAGTATTTTTGAACAAAATGAAAAACACACCACATTCTTGGACAGGACAATTCAACAACAAAGGTGTCAATTCACCTCAGGTCATGATATACATGTGACATATTTTTAATAAAATTCTAATAAGCATAGAAAAACCTAGAAGTCCTGGGTCAAAAAGCAAAGACTCAAAGACTGAAATGGAGGCGTATCAAAAGGGCACAGAAGCCAGCTTGAAGTAGATCTCACTGATCAAACTAAAGACAATTTTAGCCTCAAATAGAATAATGTCTATAATTATCTATAAATTATTAAATAAATATGAAACCAAGAAACCACAATGTCACTAAACGACAAAGACAGAAAGAAAGAGTGTGCACTCAAAATAATTTCCACCCATAGGAGGTAATGAACACATCAATTTCTCACTCAGAACATTGGTGGTCAAAAGAGAAAGGATGAAAGCATTTACCCTGCCACTCCAGGAGTTCACTAGTTGATGTGGGTAAGTATTTTACAAAAGCTTCAGCTAATAAATGCAGAAATACTGACATAATTAGAAAATCACTAACTCTAAAAGAAATGGACTTAAGCAAGGGATTAGTAATGGATGTCAAATCTATTAGATGAAACAATTTGGGGGAACACCATATTCAGAAATGGAGTATAAAATGTCCCCTGTAAAATATTATTACCAAAAATGTCAAACTTGAATCTATACAATTCTTTACACCAAACTTCTTTCTTCCCTTTCAGTTGGCTGAGGTCCCCTCCCTTCGCTGCCTATTCCAGTCTCTGTCTCAGGGTGGCTAACCATGATAATCATGGACGCAGTACGTACAGAAGGGTGGTTTCTCCTCATTCTTATCCTGGGCAAGGGATACACTGGCCCTGTGGGCAAGTTTACCAAATTCCTTGGAGAAAGAAGGGACAAAGTTTCAGGGAGAGAGAAGAGGCATGGCAGGGCAAAACAGTAAGGGAAGGATCAGCAGAAAAGATGAGTAGAGAACATTCCAGAAGGCAGAGAGATGGTGAGGAAGGAGCCAGAAGCTAAAGAGACTAGCTCCAGCCACAGTATTCCACAAGTCCTAGAATGAGGTATGGGTCTGGGAAGACAGAGAGCCAACAGATGATCAGTTAAGAAACTATTCTTAACTCAGATATAAAAATTGGTCCCCTGTTGTCTCCAACCTTTTAACTTCATACTGAAACAAAAACTCAATTAGTTTCACCTTTCTTGGTACAGAGATTGCGGAATGTGCCACACAGGTAGAAAACTCCACTGCTGTGCATATCAATATGGAGCTGGTAGCCATGCAGTCCATACTCTGGGCTGTCATCCAAAAGGGGGGTGTGAGGGGGCAGCTCGTAGGGGCTAAAAAGCAAAACAAAACACACACACAGGTTTGTCAACACCAGAGACAAAATGCTTGAACTAAAAATACTCTGTAAAAATATCACCATCCATTTAAACACCGGTCCCTATCAGTCCTCAACAGGAATCCCATTCCCAGTAACCCTCCACACCAGGGACTCGGAAGAACCACTTTATGTTCCTTTCACCAACTTCTCTACAAACAGGCAAAGGAAGGAGTTCAACAGGCACCCACAAGGTCACCACGGGGGGGCTGTGTTTCCGCGCCCTGCCCAGCACAGCAGCTCTGAGAGGCATCTCCGCTCCTCACGGCCTCAGTAGCCAGGGGACAGAGCGGCTCAGCAGGAAAATGCCCCAAGCAACAGACCTCCAGGTCAGGAAGCCGCCGGGCAGAAGACCCAACATGATGACGAACCAAGTTTTATTCAATAAGAAAAACCTTACTACATAAGGTAAGAAACTCAAAAGCATTCAAAGCTTTTCAGGTAATTGAAAAAAAAAGAATAAAAGAGTCTGAAGGGTGTAGTGATATGAAAAACATACCGCCCCCCTCCCACCCCGAAGACCTACAAATTCATGGAAAGACACGCACGGTGCCAGGCTCAGCAAAACACATCTGCGGGCCCTGCAGGATATGGAAACGCACATCAGTGCCAAGACGGGAAGCATCTTGATGTGCTGGGTCCTTGCAGTAACAAAGCCGTCCTGCCCTGACTCGGGACTTAATCCTCAACCCAGAGCAAATACAGAAAATGCGTACTCGTGAATAATCCAATTATTTTAGCCACAGCCAAGTAATTATGTTTGTTGGCTTGTGTCTACTGATTAAAAACAGAATATCTTTGTAGCTATTCTCAGGATATTCAGGTGGCATCAACATCTAATCCTTTACATGGTACGAAACTTTGATACACATAAAAATACATACACGGTGGCCGAGCCTAATGTGCTCTTCTCCACAAGCTGATGGAAATGAAGATTTGCCGTAACAAAAGCCAGTTCTTCCTCCCTCTGAAAAGTTAATTAGAAAGAATACATTTTTCAACAGAAATATTTTAATTTTTCACCACGTCGTCGTGAAGATCACAGCACATTCATCTCACAGATAGATAGTTTCGTATAACTGGTACGATTACCACAGTACTAATGTGTTATTACTGCCGATACATTATTACTATCCAATAAGACTTCTGTGTCATCCTGACAGCGAGGCCACAATTCACCCAAATACGCAGCACGTGCGGTACTAAAAGGATTAACACCCCAGCACTTGTGAAATATCAAAATACTCTATTAGACAGGATGATGGTGAAAATACACATTGTTAGTTCCAGATTCTTTCCAACTCTTTTCTAAGAGAGGGACAGTACTGGTAAGACCTTCACATATACAGGATTAATTCCACAAACACTGAACATGAGTGGCATGCATTCCTCTCTTGAGTACCCGCTTGACTTGACAAAGCAACTGGGAATGAAGACAGTCACCCACCAGGCTGAGCAGCAGAAAATGTGACCAGAGAGGAAGAGACATCCACTTCTCCCCAAGTTCACAGCTGACGCTGGCTGGTGTAGGTGCCCAGAATGGCCGCGCTGAGGCCCCACCCGGCAGCAGCCCGCCCGAGGACAATCGGACGGACCAGGGTCCTCATAACAATGCGGGCCAGCACACTGATGAATTCTAGTCAAGGAAACAGCCCCCAGGTAAACTGCGACCTGGGCCACAAGTCACCCTCACGCGGAGGGGAGAGGGACAGTGACTGCCTCGTCAGGTTGAGAAAGACAAAGTTATGACAAAAGAACAATGCCGTTGACCTTGGTTCCGTCCAGTCGTCATTTATACACACATGCTATTATCCTCAAAATCACATTTGTGAACTTCTGTCTTAAAACACCCACAGGCCAAAGCCACAGATTTCAACACATGTGTGGTGTACAGAGAAACGTCACACTGGTTTGCTTTTCACTGACGTGACTGCCCAGAAAACAATCCCAGAAGGACTGGGAAGGGGTAACTCTTTAGACACTTTACCCTGAAGGGCAGGTTACACTCCAGGCTGCAGCTACACGGGTAGACACTGGTTAAACGTGCAGTGAGAGAGATGGGCAGCTGCAGGCTGGGGCTGAAGAAGGAAGGAGCGTGGACTGACTGGAAGGAGAAGGGGTGAGCCTCCCAGGACATGACCGGGATAATGAGAACAAAAGCATCCAGGCAGGAATAGGTAGCTCGTCATCTAGGACAGGAGAGCAGCGGAGTTGCCTCCAAGAACAGGGGTCATTTAGCTAGAAAAGCGAGGTTGGGAAGAGAGAATTACTTCAGGACCTCACATCTGGTGTCACGTGCAGTGGTGGGTGAGTGTGGAATCCAGGGGGGCGGGGGGGACAGGGACCCAAATCTTACCTTCCACAGCCCCACCAGGAGGCCTGGGTGCAGGCAGAAGATGCGAATGAGTCTGTCCCCGCCAATCGTGGTGGATTCGGTTAAGTTACTCAGATTGTACTTTGCAATTAAAGAATGCCACCGAGGCCTTTGAACATCCATGCCAAAGAAAGGAAAGAGAGAAGTGAGCTTTCACAACTGCAGTTATCAATCCTCTCGAGAGAACTTAAAGGTACAGTTGAAGAGCACGCTAACAATGGGCGCCTTGCTAATACGGTGCGTTGAGGGTCAGGGGACACAAACCAGTCATGTAAATAAACACGCAAATTTCTCACCCAACCCTGTTTCCTTCCCCTCCTCCTCGCTCTTGCTGTCCACTCAAGGGCCCAGTCAGAAGTGGAGGAACCACGAGGCTGAGGAAGAGCCATGTTCTGCTCTCTGCCCCTCAGAGCCCAGCACAACGCTGCAATCAAAAGCAGATTCTCGTATGTACTGTAATTGTATATATCCTGATTGAGGGAACTAAGACATAAGCGAAGATGAAATACTTGATGTGACAAAAAAGCAGGTGATCTCGGTAGGCTATTGGAAGCAGATGCACATATCTTTCAAAGTTATTATCAAGGATAACTCAGAGAGAGTGAAATTTTAATATTGGAAAATGAATTTAATCCAAAATCCTGAGGACTTTCATGAAGAGATCCACTGTGAACTCTATATTACAATTACTGTCTGAGAGTAAGTAATAACTCAGATGTGTAAGGGAATGCAACTCTGCTGTTCATCACGAGACTTAAGAACAACAGAATGAAACAGTCTAGAAGCACTACAATGGTAAACATATATGTCATTTCCAAGGACCTAGAGATAGTTCAGGAAATTATAAAGGAGATGAGATCTCAATGGTCAATTAGCACAGCTCAGCTTTGGAGGGAAGTCCCTAAGGAGCTGTGGCCGCATGGCATTCAAGCATTCCCCTCCAGCCACTAAGGCACAAGCTGGCTGGAGACAGCGATTCAAATGTTCATTATGTAGTGAATCAGAAAACGGAGGACTTCATCTGTTTCACAGGGAGGCATGGGGTTGGGGGGCAGGGGGCTTTAAGCATCAAAACCAGATCCGTAGCTTCCAGACTACCTTGGTCCCTCCCTCAATATGCAAAGGACTTTTTGTGCAGAAAACCACTGGCTGAGGAGAGGTGGTCATTGAACACGTGGGTGATGTACGATCTCAAAGTACACTCCGCGTAGGCAGAATAGGCTGGGAGGAAGTCACAGAGTTGGGAACACGAGTATGGCATCAAGGAAACTGGAGTTGAAACCTTAAATCCAACCCTAAGCTGCTCAGAAATGGGAGTCCCGGCCACCATGACTATCAGTGCAGACGGATGAGGTCGGGCGGAGGTGTGGAAGCCCTCCCCTTACACTCCTCAGCGCGCCCTAAGTGAGGACAGTCTTCACCACGGCTCAAGAGCAGCTCAGATGACTCCACAGAGAACACGCTAAGTCCCCGTGTGCCTTGGTCTCACAGGCTAATGAGAGAGAAACGAAGGCTGATACCTCCTCAACATTCCTCCCAAATCTGGGGAGGTACGGCAGAAACCACAGAATGAAGAAGACTTCTAGAACAGAAAATTTAATGAGCCTGACTAGAAAGGTATAAATTACAGGGAAATTCAAATCGCAAATAACACGAATAAGGCTTTCACCGTTTTTGAAAAAATCCTCATCGAGGAAACAAAACAGACACAAATAACAACCAAGTTTTCCTTGGCTGTCACACAGATACATGAGGATTTGTACTTCTGCATGATAAACCCATTCGCTTCCAGACCTGCAACAAAAGAGCCCATCAACACAAATTCCTGAAAAACACTTCTAGTGTCTCTTCTCCACAGTTCATCAAATGCTGGCTAAAGTCCACTCAGTTTTAATGGAAACAAATTATAATAAATCAATTTTCCCAATGAATTCTAGCCATTTGTCACCATGCAGAAGCCAGCGTTCCTGACCCAGGTGGCAGTTTTCAGGAGCGCAGCCTCCGTAACTGAGCTCCTCCATTCAGCACCACCCACTTCATCTTCTGTGACCAGCTTAGCTCAGGTTAACAGTGTTGTCCTAACGCATATAAACAATACTTCCTGATATGCCAAGTAACAAATTGTTCTGTCAAATTAGCACAGAGACTGTAGACTGATTCTCCAAACATAATTCCATAGAGCATAAAACCTAAATGCTGCCTTAGAAAGATCTGGTGTCCATCATGATACCTTATGAAATTTCAGAGATTTATCCAAATAGAGGTGCCACTTACAAAAGTAAACATGTTTCCAGGGCACCTGAGTGTCTGGGTCGGTTAAGTATCCGACTTCGGCTCAGGTCATGATCTCACGGTTCGTGGGTTCAAGCCCCACATCGGGCTCTGTTCTGACACCTCAGAGCCTGGAGCCTGCTTTGGATTCTGTGTCTCCCTCTCTCTCTCTCTCTCTGCCCTCCCCCACTCATGCTCTGTCTCTTTCTCTCTCAAAAATAAAAAAACATTAAAAAATTTTTTAAAGTAAAAGTGCTTCCAAAGTATCTTCAGGAATGTAATCAGGGAAAATAATTCACATGTCATCCTTCGGAGCATGAAGGCTATTTTCAGAGCCCGATCAAACCTGGCCTCACAGCACTAAGAAGCCCGAGGCCCTCCCGCTTCCAGCATGACAAGCAGGGGTGTGATCCCTGACACACCCCAGATGGCAGAAGCCAAAACAAGGTCGCGGTTGCCAAGCTGCAAAAATGAGTCGGTGGTTCCGGGGGAGCCCTGAAGGCACGCTGTCCTGCCACGGACAACACCTTCCGTCACGAGGACACGTGTGAGAGATGCCACAGGAGGGGCCACGGTGCACGGGCCGGTTGGAGCCATGACGCGGCCAATGCCACTGCGCCGTCCAAGGCTGCAGGCCGTGCAGAGGGCCGCTGGGGGCAGGAAGCCACGCCTGCAGAGGCAGCTATAACCCGTGTGTGAAGGACAGGGGCGCCCGCTGCCTCGGGACGTGAGGACGCTGCCGCCGGCGGCATCTGGCTCTTAGGAGAAAGTGACTAATGGCGAGAAGAGTGAGGAACTTCTAACGCACACGGACACAGCACAGGGGCCCTCAGGACAGAACGCACGGACACACAGCCGACTGATGCCACTTTTAATCTTCACAGCAGCCACACATGCTAAATACTCATCACCAACATCATCATCACTCCATTTCACACATGACAAAACTGAGGCACAGAAACACTGAGCTACTTGCACAAGGGCACACATCCGGTCAGTTCATATAAAAATAAGTACTGTATGTCCTAATGTTTAAACTATAATTATGGTACCATTTACTAAAAGAAAGATAGAGTAGTTTTATATGCCTTTGCATCAAAATGGTTAAAACTAAAAAGCTCAAAAGGTTAGCCATCAATCACCTAGGAATTTTGTTAACTAGAAAATTATTCTCTTTGTTATCTAGAAAGTTATTCTCTGTTATAGACAACCAAGATATGGGGAACTTAAATTTAGAACTAACCATGAATGTGATAAATCCATTCTTTTTCTCTGCTACAGTGATCCAGAATGCAAGAGAAGTCTTTAATATGCAATCAAATTAAAAGACACTGGCAGCATCTTTAAATTAGGAGAATAGTAACAACGGAGACAGCTGGGGCCTCAGCCGGTGGAGCATCTGACTCGTGATGTCCGTTCAGGTCATGATCTCCCAGTTTGCGAGTTCGAGACTGGCAGTGAGCTCTGTGGTGACAGCGCAGAGCCTGCTTGGGATTCTCTCTCCCCTCCACCCCCCTCTACCCCCCTCCTGCACGTGTGCATGCGCTCTCTCTAAAATCAATAAATGAATAAATAAACATTTTTTAAAAAAGAATAACAACAACTAGGATTTACATATAAGATGTTCTCACCCAAAGCTGCTGTTGAATTAGTACTTACCCACTCTGGGAGGGGGTTTTAGACCGCTCCATAAAAGCTGGCGTCACACCACACAGGTCTAAGGTTGACAACGTGGCTAGCCGTGGCCAGTTTTTGCCATACCATGTAATCGTCACGGATGAATCGTTTATGGAAAGGTCAATGTGCTCCATGATGTATTCTTTTCCATTTTTTTCTTTCAATATTATTTCCCANTAGTTCCTGAAAAGCCAAAGTTCTCAGAAAGTGCCTGATGTAAATTTTCGTTTCATCAATTTCATCAATGGTCCTCTCTTTAGACTTTTTCTCCTCACCTAACAAACTTTCATTGAATGTCTACTATGTTCTCAGAACTGGCGATACACACACGAGACAAAGTTCTTCCCAGAAGGGAGGATGCTTTGGACTCTCTTGCTTTACTGTTGCAGGTGACTAGGTGATTTCTGCTTTTCATACAAACATCAGACCGTTGATATGAAATAGGAAGACACTATATACCTTACGGATGCATGGAAACACAGGAAGATACCAAAGACAGTCCCCTTGCAGTATAATGTAGGTCCTTAAATGCCCATACTCTGAGCTCAGACCATCTCTGTTTATGAAGCAACACACGTGCAGATGTTAACAGCCCCCTGGAGCACCCGGTGCACCCGTGGCTCGACAGGAAGCTGGGTACCTGAGGGCCTCCTTGGTCTTCACCGGCAGGCCCGTGTAAGGGTTCACAGGCTTGAGAACCTGGGCAAGCGCTGCCCTCACACATGCTCTTTGCTTTGTGATATATTCTTTCTTCCAATAGCCAGCCTCTTTATCCTTAGCCGACGGCACGTTCACAGATCCTGTGGTCTTCTCTGCTGAATTAACTCTCCAATTAGACCTTTTAGGTGAAAAGGCCGCTGAATAGATTCTGATCCAAAGGAAACTGAGGGAGAGGAGGAACATTAACTAAAAGACAGTCATATGCCTGCAGGAGTGACACGTTAGAGATGCACAATCATTTGTAAACAGTCCAATTCCATGCACAAATCAAACTGAACCATGACAGTCGTTCACGTGTTAGAATTCCAGGTCAACCCCCTCCCTACCAGAAACCCGTACAGGAAGGAAAAGCCTGTCGCCCATGGTCAAGTTAAACCCACGGTCAAGTTAAAATGAGTGATCTCATGTTATCTGACATTATCCAAACCGCTGCCTTCCTATAGCAATCACTGAATAAAGAGTTACATAAAAATAACAAGAAATATAAAACGTGACTCCTATTGCGTTATTTTAAATATGAACACTTTTTAAAAGACCGGAAAGGAAATATGTATACATACACACACAAAGAAATGCCAACAGCAACGGAACTGTATGATCCTTTTGTTTTCTATGTTTTAATTTTTCCACAATGAACATGTAATGCTTGCACAAAGAGAAGAAAATGAAAAATTCACTGCATAATGAATGCAAAACATGAGGGAAAAGCAGTTAATATTTTTTGTGCAGCGTTAAGCATTACTGGAGCACTCTGTAAACGCGGACTACTTTAGTCGTCAACACACACGAAGCAGCTACTATTATTGTCCCCACTCAACAGATAATGTCAGGAGGCCCCGATGCAAAGTGCCCCGGGCCAGACCAGTCTGTACGGAGGGGCTGGAGACCCAGGACGGCGCCCACGCAGCCTCAACCCGTGCTCACACGCTCACGGCCTGTGCCGCCCAGCCTCCTCAGTAACAGAGAAATGAACTCGAGGAAACCAAATAATTTATCCAAATTTGAGAGCCAATCAGCCACAAGGCTGACTTCAAATTCAGGGCGGACCCAGGCCTGTGTCCCTGCCGCTCATCAGACCAGGACAGGAAGTCACAGGAGCAGTGGCAGTTAGTCAGCAGGGGCCAAAGTGAGCCTACGGCGCCCCTCTTGACGCTCTCCTTCAGAGAAAGAAAGAAACTTCTCTTAGGGGAAGCTGAGGCAGGGGCTACAATCAAATTCCTACTATAAAAGGTGAGCTTTACCTAAGTAAGTGTAATTACTTGCTAAATGTCTCCACATTTCTATTTAGTGCCATGCGGGATGGAATGGCAGCTGGGAGAAGGCCAGGCCCCTGCAGAGGGGGCCCGGAGGGGAAGCCGGGGCATCCCGGGGGCCCCGAAGCGCTCGGCTCACCGAGGACTCCCCACGGCAGCAAGGCACACTTCTCAGACATGCGACCTGCGGACAGGTCTCCTTGATCCAAGACAGACACGGACTTTCCACCAAACTCACTTTCTAGCAAACTCATAATCAGACCTCTATGGACATCACTCTCTAGTATGCATTTTCAAAGCATTTCTCCCCCCACAAAATCATTTCACACCAAGTTTTCTGCCTTAAGGTATTTATTTTCTCAGTTCAGAAATTTCTGGGCTTTCTACGTGAGCTGAGTTGCAAACTGGAGATTATTTGAGTGCATCTAGGTAAATAAAGCCTGAGACTCTTCTGCCAAAAATCCCTTGAGTAGACACTTTTTAAAACTCCCTGACAGAAAAGCTTGTTCATAGTTTCCTCAAAATTTATTTTACTCATCATTTTACTCCACATAAGTGTTCCCAAATTTCTCACATCAGCACCACAGGAACTGCAGCTGACTATTCCGGTCCGTGTGCCCGCGCTCCCGAACTACAAGACACACACTGTCTGCGGGGACACAGAGCATGAGCTCCACACACCTTCAGTTACAACCACACCTGACACCTGTACAAAGAGCCACTGAAGTCACCACAGGGACGTCCAGAAAGCACGTCCTGCAGAATTAAAATACTGTGCAGACTGTTGCGCGTGTTTATTTATAAAACACAAATGTCAGGTCTAAGATGCTTTTTACAAGTACTCAAAACCCAGACACATTCATTTCTTGATTACCCGATGCCCCATCCTGTTAAAAAAAAAAAAACTAAGGTGGATTTGAGGACAAGAGCATATTTAGCTATTCTGACTACCAGTCAGGCACAGAACAACTTCAATCAGACAAGTTGTTGACAAAATGGGGCCAATTTAACGCTCTGATAAAGTGTTTTGCAGAGTGCTGGAAAATAAAAACTCCACGTGATGATCCCGATCCAGCCTGACCGAGCGGCCCTCTTACCCCCATGCAGGCGGAGCCTAGAGCTCAGGCTGAGGGACGCAATACACGCACGGAGGAGGCAGCACCCCGCCCATGTAAGGGGGGTATCGGGGCGACCCCTCCCCTCCAAACAGGTCTCGCCATAAGTCCTCTGTGTCACTGGCTACAGCAGGCAGCCCCGCCCTCTCCAGAAGTAACGCTTAGAAAGTACCATCAACTGTTTGCAAACACTTGTTTACCAGTTCAATCGTCAACAGGCCCTTTTTGAAGTCTCACTGTAAAATCACACTAGGACTCTTAAAAATAAAATTCGATGTATGCCATTAAGATATTTCCTTTAAAAAGAAAATAAACATGAAGATAATTTCATCAGAAGCCCGGATTTTTAAAGGACAACTCCCAAGAAAGTGGGACAGGCATGTAATCAATAATAAAAGTATGCAAAGAATATTACTAGAGGTGTGGCCCAAATCCCCTGGAATGCCCAGGGCCTGTATAGTCTGGGCCTACGAAGTTCAGTGGGGAGAGGGGATATCTAGAGATACTGAGCAATTTATAATCTATCATCTTATCCAACTAATCAAAGTTCTATCCTTAAATAAAGTGAGAACACTGCAAAAAGCTACAGTTTGGGATACTGGATCTCTTTCATGAAAAATGCCTTCCTGCACTTTGCTTTGGTGAAATGTCTTCACCTCTTATAAACAGTCATTAAGAAAGAGACACAAAAATCACTCTACATCCATTCTCGAACTACTGTCAGGAACATGCTTATTTCCCTTGAACCTGCTAGTGTGGGTACGCACACACGCACGCGCACACACACACACACACAGAGAGAGATTCTTCCATAAAGGAGACAACAGCTATACCAATAGCAAGTTTGATCATTTTCAGTTCATGCAAAGATATTCTTTTTTAGACCATATAAACGCAAATCTCTGAAAATGCCGTTTGGCCACTTAAAGTATTAGACATGTTCCATCTATGTTTAAACACACTTTTGAAATTATTTTAAATTTTAAAAAACAGTTTAAAAAGTCTTACTAGTCTTCATGACTCCCATCAACATGCCATCAAAGATGATAGAGAGATTTGGTTTTCCCCTTACTTGTCATTGGCCAGATGATAAAAACGCCTGTTCACGCATCCCGTACACAGCAGGGTCACGGCGTCCAAGTAGGAAAAGATCTTCAGCAAGACTTCTGAAGGCATACTAAGGGGGGGCGGGGGGGGGAAGAGATCAGAGAGGTAGACGGCACCCAGAAAACAACTGGCTGTTCATCCCCAGATACAAGGTGACCAGCACCGGTCCCGCACAAGAGGCAAACCGCACCCTTATCTTCCCGTTTTCCCAACTGCAATGTTCCGGCTACCACAGTCCTCATGACATACACGCATCAGAGACCCCAGGGTACAGGAACCTAACTTCCCTGGCACATCAGTCATATTCACACACTGGGAATCCACACGCAGGACTGCACATCCTTTGGTGAGATAAAAGGAGATAAGAGAAAAAGAATGTGTTCTTAGCTACTAATAAGAAAGAACACACATTCCTCCTCCTCCTCGAAGGAGAGACTGGACTAGGAAATATCAGCTTCCTTCCTGCCTGGCCCTCAGCTCCCGCACACACCCTCTTCCTTCACGTCCTGGTGCTTGGGGCCTTTCTCCAGGGCTTTACTGAGACACCAAGCCCTGTAAGATTTTCTCAAGTCTCTCGCCCTCTTTTCTCATTTATTGCCCAAATAAATGACACTGAGGTGCATTCTCAATACCCCATTATCCACATTTCTATGATCTCACACTTTTACAAAACATTATCAGAGCCCGAAAGTGTCTAGAAAGCCTTAGCAACACTATGAAGTCAGGCCTGGGCACGGATGGGCCTTGGGCAGGAAGAAACCACAACCCAAAGGAGCCCGAGGAGGCTGCTGGGGGGTGGGGGGGGTGGTGGTGCTCAGGGTAAAGAACTGAGGCAGTGAAACCCTCTGGACAACTTAAAATGGCTGCCCATACTCTGCCCTTGTCATTTTCACTATCTTAGAATTTTAAACGATGATGAAAATCAGGTTATCAAACGCTCCACAGGGAAATAATCAGTCCTAAGATTCTGGTGCTTCTGCGAGTGGTGGGAGTGGGTCCTCGGAGGGAAGATGACGAACACAAGACTCAAGTGGCCTGTGTCACTAGTCAGAGCTACCCCCACGCAGAAGCTTCAGAGATACTGAACCCGAGACTCCCTGAGAGTTAAAGCAAGCAGTTTTGCTTGGGGATTAATTAAATCCCTCCTCCCCCCCCCCCCCCCCTAAA
>NW_027527956.1:4495109-4500355 GCF_008692635.1 Crocuta crocuta
CCACCCCCCCCCCCCATGAAATTCCTTCTCTTCAGTGTCAGTAAATTAGACACTTTTAGTGACAAAAGGGCACGCAAGCTGGAGATGGCAGAGCTGCACATAAACACATTTTGTGACCATCTGGGTTACCCGCTGCTCGTGGCTTTCACATTCTGATTCAGTGATTTCACAAAAATTCATGGTTATTATTTCTTAAATAATTATAGTTCAAAGAATGTAGATTTGGGCTTAAAGAAAACATTTCAGAAAAGTAGCCAGCAAATCTTATCCAGGAAAAATTATTTAACTGGACTAAAATCCTATCCGCCCTCCTACCCGGCAGACTAACTTAATGAAGGGGTGCTCTCCCTGTACTTCCAGAAGGCGGAAAACCTCCGCTTTACAGTTAGCACAGTTGAGATCAAAGACGTTCTAAATTATTGTTCATAAGGTTTCCTCAAAGCCGGTACAGTCACCGTCCAGGCCCGTACTGGGTCACTTTCTGCTGGATTCTAATTATTTCACACTGTAGCGGGCCCGGGGCCGGGGAGCAGGGAGGAAGGTGTGAGGCAGGACAATCAAAGCAGCACAAAGCGTCAGAGCACAGTTATCTGGAACTGAGAAGGTCCTCAAATATTTGACGGATGCATGAACCGAATGAGTATTTGTTCTGTTTCCGTATCAGATTATCGTATGACAGACTGTGTTCTCAGAGTACAGGCTTTAAAGCTTAAATTGCTGTCCTTAATTAACTTTCTTTTTTGGTTTTCATTTCTTTTTAAAAACACACTAAAAGTATGCATCCTGTTAGCTGAGTTATAACATACTAGTAAAAGTTCAAAACTCGGGGGCACCCGGGGGGCTCAGCTGGGTGAGCAACCAACTCTCGGTTTCAGCTCAGGTCATGACCTCGCGGTTTATGAGTTCGGGCCCCACATCAGGCTCTGAGCTGACGGTGCAGAGCCTGCTTGGGATTCTCTCTCTCTCTGCCCTTCCCCTGTGCTTGCTCTCTCCCGCTCTCTAATTCCCTCTCCCTCTCCCTCTCTCTCTCTCTCAAAATAAATAAATAAACATAAAATAAAATAAAAGCCCTTGAAATCAGGCAACTATGTCTGCACGTGAATTTGGCGATACGCACACTAGGTGAGCCCTACCTCCTCCACTGCCAACGTGTACGGGCTCCACGCAGTCCTAGCACGGAGTCGGTGGCCTGTGTCAGCTCAGTGCACGTCCACGGGCACCTCAGCATCAATGTCAAACAGTTCAAAACAAAGACCGCACGTATCTCCTTGCGGGGTCCGCGGGCGGAACCTTGCCAGGCTGACTTCCCAAAGCACTGAGGGCTAAAAACCCCACAGACCCCGGGGCTTTTAGAAGAACACGCTTTAATCCTCCTTCCCCCCCTTCCAAGGGTCTTTATCAACCAGCAAGTGAATAATTTTGAAGAACGTTTTTTGAAAAAGGAAAATTTACTTGTCACTTCTGGAAGTTTGCTTCATAAACCCAGTCTAATAATGACACTGGTGACAGGCTGATGACTCACGGCAAACGCTCCACGTTGTACTTCCTTCCTCCGCAATTCTATTCTCAGCGCAGAACAGCAGCTCGGTGTTCAGGGCACCGGAACGCTGAGAAGCCCGCCCCGAGGGCCCCCGGAGGAGCGGCCGGGCCGCACTCACCTGTCCAGAGACGCGGAGCGGTGAGGCGCGGCCGAGCCCCCGAGCTGCCCGCGGCCCGCGCACTGCTTCAGGCCGCCACACCTGCGGGAAAGCACGGAGAAGTCGGGTTCTAGTGAGAGGTGACGGGCGCGGTCCCCTCTGCAAACCTCTAAGGGTTCATAAACTGCGGACACAACCTCCCTGCACAACCACATCTCTGGACAGGAAGGGAGGGAGGGAGGCAGGGAGGGGGGTCCTGAGTGAGTAGGCCTCAAAACTGGACTGACTCTGATGCGTTTTAAACTGAAGATTCCGTACTTGCTCTTACAGGCCGTCAGCCTATCAAAGAGGGGCTGTGTAAATGCGATAAAACTATTTCTTACTGAATGTGATAAAAGGATAAAAATAAAATGTATCAACAGGTTACGACAGCATCAAGAGGTTAAACAACACTTGAGATTTATGAACCACAAGTGCCCACACGTCTACAACTTGGCAGGTCTTTGAGGGGTGCTTACTGGCCCCAACCCTCCCAAAGGTGACCACAGCCGCGGAAACGCCACAGACTCATCCATATAACTCTTTCCACATTTTAAATATCTCACATCCAATTGCATATATTTTAACTGGACATCTCTCTATTTTAGTGGTATAAAAAAATAGTAAATAATTGATAGCTTTTAAGATTCAATGAAATAAGGTATATTTTACACAGTTAGTTGTTTTCAGAAGTTACTAAAACAAATTTTTGTTAAAGTCAGCCCTCCAGGGGCGTCTGGGTGGCTCAGTCCATCGAGCACCCGACTTCAGCTCAGGTCATGATTTCACGGTTTGTGAGTTTGAGCTTCGCGTCAGGCTCTGTGCTGACAGCTCAGAGCCTGGAGCCTCCTTCGGAATATGTGTCTCCCTCTCTCTCTGCCCCTCCCCCATCCAAAAGAAATAAACATTAAACATTTTAATTTAAAAAATCAGCCCTCAAAACCAGCACTACTCAACAACAGCCTGGTAGGGATCTGAAACGCCCAGAAAGGCATGGAGCCCACAGCCCTGTTTCCAGGCAGCAGCCCACAGACGGAGCTATGGGTGGATCGGCTATTTCTCGTGGAGAGGTTTGGAAGCTGCTTCTTTACCCCCCCCCCCACGTCAATTATTGGCCCACCTCCCACCCAGCATGTGACTAAAATCTAACGTATACGTTCCATATGCTCAGCTCACTAATGTCACTGCTCTCAGTGTGCACTTTGTTCGCCAGGAGTTTAACACCCCCGTTTTTCTACCGAGCTGATTCCACAGATACATGTGGATTAACAATCAAAAAGGATACGGGCAATAACTGGGGGCAGAACAGGGGTCACAAGACGTTGGAAGGGAGGCCGATGATCTCTCTGGAAGTGGCAGAACCAATGTTCCATGGAAGGACGGGAACAGAGGAGGGTTCTAGGCCCCAAGCTGCGCCTGCTCCAGGAGGCACAGGGAGCGGATCGCCCACAGCCCAGCACGGCCTGAGCGGCACTGTGGGTGGGGCGCGCCCCCCCCTGCCCANTCTCCCTTTATAGGTTTCCTCTCCAGAAACAGCACAGCAGCCGCAGGCGGTAAGCCGTCGGTAAACACCAGCCCGCACCTGCATGCCGGCCCCGGCCTAGGGGACGTGGAAGGCCGCGAACCTTTCCAGATCCTGGAGGGGAACACATGCCTCGAGGTGAACAATGCTGGCTACCCTCGCCTCTCCATTCCAGCTTCAGCAAAAACATAAGCCTTCTGTCTTATCTCATTCTAGCCCGCGAGTTCTCGGGAACGCAAACAAGTCAGGCGGACTGTCCCCCGCACAGCAGGAGAGGCAGGGAGGGGAGAGGGCCGAAGACGTCCTCATCTGGAGAGCTCTGCAGCGCCCTCCCCCTTGTATCAGAGCGACGCCTGTGCAGTACATGTCGGTACTTCTGTTGACAGTACTATTGAAGCAAAGGTTTCCACAACAGAGAAGCTTCAACTCCACTGATCCGGCGCTCACACAGTAATAAGGCGTGAAATATAATTTCCTAATGGTATTACTTTCCTAGGGCTACCGTAACAAACTACCTCCAACCAGGTGGCTTCAAACAACAGACATTTATTGTTTTTAAAGTCCGAGAGGCCGAAACTCCAAAATCAAGGTGTGGGGAGGCCATGCTCTGTCCAAAGTCTGTAGGAAGAACCTTCCTTGCCTCTTCCAGCTTCTGTGGCTGCTGACAATCCTGGGTGTCGTTTAGCTGGTGGCAACTAAGACGACTAACTCTGACCTCTCCCTGTCCTTACCCAGCCACCTCCCAGTGTGTATGTATCTCATAAGGGCGTCAGTCATATGTGCCTCAGGATTCACCCTAACCCACTCTGTTCTCATCTTAAAACTAATTCCATCTGTAAAGACCCTATTTCCAAATAAAATCAGATCCTGAGGTTCTGGGTGGACATGAATTTCGAGGGCACCGTTCAACCTAAAACACAACTTTTAAACATCTACATTTTAAAATAATTTTTAAAAGCACTCCTTATTTTAAATGGTTAACTTCTCGTAAGTCTGTATCAACCTGTATTACATGCTCAAAGATCAAGTATCTTTAGTGGACAGAAGTTTCTAACTCATAAGCTTTAAGGAAAAGGAATTTCTATTACTCCACCATCAAATAGTACAATCTTCCTGCGTTTTCCAGCCAGTGCCCCTCAGACCCCTGCCAATATGAACAGTCACATTGAGAAGTCTGAGGGTCTATTTACACACGCCATGTGAAGACTGAGAAATGCTTCTTTAACGTCAATGAATACTGCTGGGGCCACTCAAATATAAATTTGTTTAAAAGCATTAGTAAACTGATAACAGCTTTGTGCCATACATATTTCTTCAATCAAAAAATGTCAAAAAAATAAAATAAAATCTATTACCCTAAGTCCTTTCCAAGGGAATTGAAGGAAAGTAAATTAATATGCTGTATTGATCCATTTCAATCTAGCAAACTGGCAAAGACCAAATAATAAGAACATCTCATTCAGTGCTGGGAGCATAAATTGGTGCAAACAGTAGAGAAAGCCGAATCTGGTAGCATTCATTGAGATCTTTAAAAGGCACATGTATTTTTTTAAGCCAGGAATTTCACTTGTATAAATACATCCCAAAGCAAGTAAATGAGCCCCAAAATGCTACTCAACCAAGGCCATCTCAAGAGTTGTCTGCACTGAAAAAATTCCAGAAATGGTACCAGGACTGGTTACATAGCATGGCCTCCATACAGTTAACAATGTTCAGACAATTAAAATGGACAGTTTCAACACAGGTGAAAGTGCTTGAGTTAGAAATAAGCTCCTGGTGCCTTCCAGACGTCCACACAGTCTGTTCCCTCCGCCCCTTCGAGTACTCATACATGTCACACACATGTCACCATCTCCCTGAGAACTTCTTTGGTCATGCTGTCTAAAACCCCAATCCAGGGGTGTCTGGGTGGCTTGGTCAGTTGAGCGTCTGGACTCTTGATTTGGACTCAGGTCAGGATCCCAGGGTCGTGGGATCGAGCCCTACATCAGGTCCACACTGAGCCTAGAGTCTGTTTGAGATTCTCTCCCTCTCTCTCCCCACCCCCC
>NW_027527956.1:4500457-4509951 GCF_008692635.1 Crocuta crocuta
CTCCCCCCCCCCCCCCCCCCCCGTCTCTCTCTCTCTCAAATAAATAACTCCAATGCATTCTACACACACACACACACACACACGTACACTTTAGGCCCCCTCCTTATTTTCTTCCCTGGGCACATATCACCACCCAGCACTACACACTTTCCTTATCCACTCTGCTCACTATCACTGGAATTCTAAGCTCCATATTGGCAGGTCTTTAGCATGAGTTTTGTTCACTTCAGTGCTCACAAAATGCCTGGCATACAGAAGGTTATCTACTTGCTAAATTATAACATATCAATTGAAAAAATCAGGTTATATTAGGATACACCACATAATCGTATTTTTGTATTTCTCTCCTAAGAGAATAGAAAACACACACAAGGTAAAAAAGGTCTGAAAGTAAAGACAAAATGGTATTAACCAGTAATAAATCTGATTCACAGGATAACAAGGCTTTGAGGTGGTGGCGTTTTTTTTTTCTTGCTTATCAATTTATTGAGAGAAAGAGAGAGATCATGAGTCGGGGAGAGAGGGAGAAGGGCAGAGAGAGAAGGAGAGAGAGAGTCCCAAGCAGGCTCCAGGTTGTGAGTGCAGAGCTGGACACAGGGCTCAATGCAGGGCTCGATCCCATGACCCTGGGATCATAACCTGAGCTGATATCATGAGTCAGAAGTGTAAGAGACTGAGCCACTAGGTGGTGGTGGTTTTTAAATGGGGGCTAGAGAATTGAAGGGATAGAACTCTGTGTATTTTCTAATATTAATATATTAAACATGCAGTAAATTGTGGGATTTTTAAATTCAAAAAAATGTGGGTTGTTTTGATGTTCAAAACTGAGAATCCCATACAAAGGAGGTTTGGAATCACAGCACAACCTTTTAGGCAGGAGCAGTGGTTCTCAAAGGCGTTCATCCCGTCCTGGAGTACCAGCTGCCCTGAACTCTGGGGGACACAGCCTCTCACAAGTTCTCTGAAGTCTCTTATTTGATCTTGAAAATTAATGCAAATGCTGCATTCTACTGGATAACGTATCTGTGTGGTCTAATTATACAAACACATTATAGTATTTACCAGGTAAATTACTTAACATTTTCCTCCAAAGCCACTGCATTCATTTTACAGTGTCTTTACCCAGCCACATGCGTCCCCACCCACTGGCAGCTGAGAAGTACAGCCTATCTGCTCCTGTATGGCTTTTCCATAAGTAAGACAGACCCCATGAGTCCCTATTTCACAAATCAAAAGACCATGGCTCTAACAAGGCAATCGCGGGGACTCATACAAGGTCCCAAGCTCGAGCCCCAGACGCCCTCATCCCCGGACTGTCCCTCCAGAGCTCATCCTACGGTATTACATTCTACATCTGATCAGTACGGATTTTAGTATTAGTGAAAGTACATCTCCATTTCTCCATAAAATAAACCAACTGCACATTTTCAAGGGTCACACAATTAACAAATCACTAAGTTCCATGCATGTCCTCAGGTAGATCTATAGGTCTACAAAATTAAGTGCACACTTAGTGTACATAATTAGTAAGATGACATTTAGTTTAAAAAGGTTTTCAAGTAATACACTTGAAAAATTTACCCTCCAAAAAAAGGAAGAAAATTAACCTCCAAGCCTGATTTTTGATATTTGATAAACCAAGGGGGAAAAAAAAGATCAAATAGAAATTAAACCAACCTGATATGCTTTCTGCTACATTTCTTACAGTTTATGACAATTACAAATGTTCAACTTTTGTGTTAAAAAGGAAACCACAGAGGGGCACCTGGATGGCTCAGTCGATTAAGTGTGGGACTCTTGATTTCAGCTCGGGTCATGATCTTGTGGTTCGTAAGATGGAGCCCATCAGGCTCCACGCTGACAGTGCAGAGCCTGCTTGGGGTTCTCTATCTCCCTCTCTGGCCCTCCCTGCCTCAAAAATAAATAAACATTAAAAAAAAAAAAACTTTTTAAAAAGGGAACCACTGATTTCTTACAAAATCTAATTTTCCTGCATTGGTATAATAAAAATAAACACCTACTTTAGACCATCCACAATCGTTCTGAGCTGATTTTTCTTTTCTATAAAGAATGTGTGCCTCCCCAAACCACAGGTTGACAGGTAGGCTCCCATGCCAGGCACTCTAATTACATCATTTCACCAGGAAGGTCACTCAACTTACAAAGTAATAGAAGATTCATCACATAAAAATGACTCTGCTTCCCACTAACAGAGCTGTATATATAAAGACTAAATTTCGTAATAGTGGCATATTGATTTAAAGTTCAAGCTTCCTACTTAAACGCCAGTTTTCTTCTCCTGCATAATAAAAGTTTTGAAGGCACCATTTTACTTGTCACAAGGCTTGTGGTACATCTAGCATCGCAGCTATTCTCAAGAGCCAACGAATTACCATAATACTAAGATTCAGAGCACCACTTCTGAAAGCAGGTAAGTTGGTAATGGACCCTAGGAGGAAAATGGGACATAGAGAAGCCTGGGGATTTGGGAAAACGAAAAGTAATTTGAGTTGAACTGTTAAGGAGCAGAATCATTTTACATGCTTACACACAGACATCTGGTTTACTAGAACCATAATAAGCACGGATTTTTATATCTTACAAATCAGGAAGACTTGCAAGCAAAAAGAATTCTCAAGAATGCACACTGCTCTTTGTACTGTCCCTCCACCTGACTAACTAACTGAGATGATGCGCACAAAGCTAGGAACCACTCACCAGAAAATGGAAGGACCAGATAAGGTGCCGTGACAGCATGTTGGTGTCTTGGACATACTGGATCATTCACTATGAAGTGAACCACTGCCCTCAGAGTGAAGTCAAAGCTCCTTGTGTAACGTAGCTCCAGCACCGCCCCCCCACACCCTGCTTCCTGCCCCTTCCTCTGCCTGCTGTCACCTTGGAAGAAGACTACCCTTCAGATCCAAGGTACCCAAGAGACATGGAGCAGAGACGGGTCTATAGACACTGGAACAAGAACAGCACAAGCCCAGCCCGTAGGGAAAGGGATCAGAAGCTGAGCACCAAGGGGTGGCGACCTATAGGCATCCCTTCAGGGTTTGCTTAGAAACGCAGACGGCGGGGGGGGCCCGGGGGGACGCCTGGGTTACTTAGTCGGTTAGGCATCGGACTTTCGCTTAGGTCATGATCTCGCGGTTCGTGGGTTCGAGCCCCGCGTCGGGCTCTGTGCTGACAGCTCAGAGCCTGGAGCCTATTTCAGAGTCTGTGACTCCCTCTCTCTCTGACCCTCCCCTGCTCACGCTGTCTCTCTCTCTCTCCTAGAAATAAATAATAAAAATATTGAAAAAAAAAAAAACAAAACCGCAGACTGGGCCTCCAAGTCGACAGTGCAGAACTCCTGCCCCAGGAAGAGATGCGACCAGACCAACCCGCCCGCCAGAACTATCTGCTTCGGGGTGTCCTCCATTCACGACCTGGGGCCAGGACAGAAAATCGGTAGCGTTTTGCTACGTAGACTCTACGTCCCTAACTTACAAACTCCTGGGACTAAAGGTGACAAGGCCACAGAAGACGCGGGCGACCCTGGCGCTGCGTTCTGGCAGGCTGCCACCTGGGCGGCCCCCAGGCGCCAAGGGAGCGCGGCGCTCTCAGCGGCCCGCAGGTGCGGACCTGTAACTGCCACCTGCCCTCCCAGGTGGGCGGCATCCGCGCCCAGCGCTGCTCAAGGGTTCAGGGCTCCTACGCTGCGGAGACTTCGGCGGAGGAGGGACACCGTGTGTCAGGACTTGGGGTAACCCCACTTTTCCAAGGTGAGGAGATTTCTTCCCGCGGTCCTTCACACCTGTCCCGCACTAAAGAGCGGCGCGCGATGCGCCGGAGCCAAACGAACGAAAATAGGGTGGAAGGGTGGCAGAGCAGTGACCCGACCCAAGGCCCCGGGAGTCACCTGAACCCGGCAGGCCCCGGGGCCGCGCCGACGCCGCCCAGCGGCAAGCGCAGCGCCAGAAGGCCGCGCCAGTGCTGCTGCAGGAGCCGGCCGCGTCCTGTCGCCATGGAGACCCGACGGGCACGCCAGGGGCGGAGCGGCGGCGGGAGGGCGGGGCCCCCCGCCCACNGGCTCCTGGAGCTGTTCTCGAAACTTCTGGGGCCCTGGTTCTTCCCACAGCCGACGGTCTGTTGGTGAGGACGTCGCGCGGCACGCGGGCCGCTGAGTTTCGGATGCCGGCGTTGGGCACTACGGCGGCCTGGTCCTCCCCACCTGGTGGCTCTGGGAAAATGTGTTCATCCTGTCTGGTTTCCTTGGGAAAAAACTGAAACGCAGAGGCTACATCATTTGACCATCGAGGACGGCAAAGCCACGTTCAAACAGAATTTCCCAGTTTACACAGTTCTCCCTAGAGAGTTGTTAAGAACACCAAGTTTGTAATCGCTAATTTGTTTCTTGGCACTTCTGCGAACCGCCCCGCCCAGCCGCCCCACGCCACATACGAGTAGCGCATGCGCAGGGAACGCTCGGCCGGCGGTGGCTCTGGCCGCATTGTATTGTGGGAGATGTAGTCCTGGCGCCATTCCCCCTGCGGGAACTCGGTGAGGTCCTCGAACTACTATTCCCAGGAGTCCCCGAGGTTTCCCAACTTACTTTGCAAAGGCATGGCGGGGAGAGTGTGGATGTCAGTACGGAAGGTAATTAAAGTACTTTAATTCCAGTAAAAAGAGCGCCGAAGAGAAGAAGAAGAAGAGGAAACAGCTTCTTTTGGGAGCTAACGTTTTTGCCGAACACGCCGTGCAGAATTACCGGTGTGAATGCGTAGACCTGAGTACAGTCCGGCGGCGTGTGTATTAGGTGGTGAAGCTGTGCTCTTCATAATTGTCACTTTTCCACAGCGGACCGGCTTTCCGTGAACATGATTTGTACTTTGTTACGAGCTGTACAGTGTGCGGAAAAGCTGCGCAGATCCTCCGGGAAGCGGCTCTTTCTGTCACACTTCGTGCTCAACAAAGCTGGCCTGAAGACTGCGCCCGGTTTGAGCTGGGGTCTCCGAGACCCAAAGAAGACGGTGCGCCGTGAAGGTGTCCCCGGCGTGACCCGGAAAACCATCTGGACGCAGGGGCAGAGCCCCCCGAGGGCGGAAGAGGACGGCAGCAAGCAGGTGTCCGTGCACAGTAAGACCGGGGAGACCGTCCTCTCCGCGTCACAGAAAGGTAACAGGGACGGTCGGTCTTTCAGCAAACGAGCCGAGAGCTACCAGTGTCTTTTTACACTAATTCGGTGCCAAAGGTAAAAGAACAGTTCACAGGAATTAAAGGGTAGAGCCGTTCAGCACAGCTGAGAGTTTGAGAACGTAGGTCTACAATTTTCTTCACAGACTTGAATTCGTATTTGCAAGTTGATTTTGACATAACTTTGTTGAACTGTGTCTAAAAAACTTTTACTAGTTTTAGTGTGGAGCTGTAAAACCTAAGCATTGTTCGGTGTAAGTAAGTAGGTGTCACAGATGTCCTCTCATTTGAGTTTCCTGTTCGCTCCCTCCGACAAACATGAGCCCTTTAAGAGCCACACTTCCTCAGTTTCCACGACTGAAAATTAAAAACCAAATTTTCCTAATCTTAATTGTGTAATACCCAGGTCAGTGCTCTTTAGAAAAGCCATTCACAACTATTTCTTGAGCTTCCATTTTCCATGCTCAACACTTGAGTGGATGCTAATGGGTGTGCCAAGGAACTCCTCCTACACACAAATAGGTTAGCACCTAATGAGGAGGAGAATAGAAACAGACAGTGAAAACAGTAATTGCACTACAAAGAGAGTACTCGTGAGTATATAATAGATACAGAGTAATTGAGTAGAATAAGTAGAGAAGCTACTATGAGTCATAATCCAGAGGGCTTAGCTCCTGTAGGTCAACTCAGCATTGTTTTTGAATGACTGCTGTGCCCAGATACTGAGTTAGACTCTTTATGCTACAAAGTTAAAGATGTTCAGAACATGGTTTACCTCCAGGTGACACAGGAAGTAATAGAACGTATATAACAGGAAAGGGGAAATGTAATTCTGTCGGGGAATGTCAGAGCTGTTTTCACAGATGTGGTAGTGAATTTAATTTTTATTCTTCATTTTACAAGCAGTTTGGAGGAAAAATAAGTAGAAAGGAAGCGAACAATTCAGATGCCCATGATTATACCTTATAAACATGACTACCATTGATATTTATGTCATTTCAATGCATATACTTTTTAACAACATTCACAAACTTAACTGTATCCTACCCATTGTTCTGCAGTCTGCTGAATATGTAAAACAGGTCATCATTCCTTCATAATAGCCTGAACAAGAGTGTGAGGGGTGATTGAAAGCGGAGCATGAACGAACAGCCCGTACGCAGAGGGCAAATGCACAGAACTGTCCAACAGCCTGTGTGGGGCCGTCTGGCTCTGGAGACAGTGCTGCTTACCCAGCAGTTGGGTCCTGCTGCAGAGCCTGTGCTGCTCTGGACCCCATTCAAAGGGGACAGCCTTCCTGATGACCCAGTAAATGAGCGGGGGCAGTATTCGCAGACATGGAATATGCTGCATCTGGAGTCCAAAGGGACCTAGCACACCTCGTGTCCTGGGAGGACATACGGCACACAGTTTATTTGGGATGGGGTGTCTCCACGTGCCCCATACAGTGAACCCCCGAGAGTTTTGCTTGTGTGGTTGGTGAGCCCTGGAACTATTTTTGAGGCCCATCTCCCCCCCCCCCCCCCTTGCCGNGTGTTTACCAAGCTTCCTGACACATGTTCCCCTTACTACTTTCGTCTCTTATATGATGGCGTAAATAGAATGGGTAAACGTGATGGTTTGCAGACTGCCCACAACGGCGTGGTCCAGATAGAACTTTATGCAGGGATGCAGATACTCTGTACGTGTGCCGTCTCAGTGTGGCGGCCACTAGCTGCATGTGGCTGTTCAGCACTTAAAATGTTGCTAGTGTGAGTACAGAACTGAGTATTCATTTAATTTTAAGTTAACTTCACTTTAAAATTAAATTCCAACAGCCGTGTGTGGCGTGTGGTTACTGTACAGCACAGCCCAAATCCGGATGGTCCGCGTCCCTTCAAGCTACAGTACAACAGGGTAGGAGAGCTAACATCCTAGGCAGGACTGTACATATACGCCGCTGTGTGTTTCACGTCACTGCACACCGCTGCCGCTGCCCCTTCTCCAGATCAGTGGCCGAAGCCCTGAGTCTGTTAATGTGCTCTTGTAAGCTTACCACATCTGGCATCTGTATTGGGACGGCCACGTGGTTGAATTTCTAGTGGATCACTGTCCTATTCCAGGTTCTGCCTGGTTTTTATAAGGGGCAGACTGGTAAGTTACATGGGAATGTGTGGTGACCCCCTCGTTTGTATCTTTGGCTCTTAAGGTAGCACTCTCTTGCCGTTCCCCCACAGATGTAGTACTGTTTTGGATTTACTGTCTCGGTCAAGGGGAGGGTTGCAGTTTCAGAGGCTTCCACTCAGCTTTTCCCGTTATGGTAGCTCTCAACCCACCCCCAAAGGAACTAAGGCAGGAACTGTTGTCGATTACGAGTATATCCATTGAATTTACACACTGGGAATAAATAAATGAGCACCAAGTAAATCCGTGGACCCAGCTGCGAGCCTCTTACAAGTCAGTCTCTTTATTACATGGCCACTATATGAACCTAAAAGAGGGGCCATATGACTTTGGGTCCAGGGGTGTCACTGTCATCTCAGACTCTGTCCAACAGACCCTGAAATGTTTGGGTGCTCCCCTTCCTCCAGGGTACGCTTACCAAGTTAATGACTATGGGGCTCTTTGCTGAAGCACCAAGGAATCTATGTATGTGCTCGGGTCCCTCCTGCTGGGGTCTGGGTAGACTCCTATTCAGGTCCAGAAGCCGAGCCAGTCTCTTCATGACTTTGCATTGGGGCATCTGCCTGCAGCCTCCTGGCCACCCAGAATTGATTCCTTAGGATTATCCAAATTGATCCATGTCCTTGTCAGCTGCCCACCAGTCTTGCCCGTGGGAACACGCGTGGTAGTGTCATCGCCAGGCCAGACACCCCTGGCCGCCACCCCGCCCTTGCCGCTCATTATGGTGGTGGCACCCGCCTGGCTTCTGATGGTTCAAATGTCATGACCGACCATCAGGATATCCTGTGTCCCCAGGCCCTCCGACAGGACAGTCGGCTGGTGGGTTTCGGCCTTTACTGCCCCCATCCTCGCACTCCCATCCCCTGAGCCTTTTCATCCTGGCCTCCACGGTTCGCCACGACAGTTCTCATTCTCACCTCACGGAATGTGGACCGTCCTCTCTCCCTGCGTCCGGGAGCGGAGAACCTAGCTGTGCGGCAGCTTCCGGGGCGCTTGCCAAACTGGTCAGTCCGTGACCACAGGAGAGTGCTCCCGTATTGATCAGCTCTCACTCGCTGGTGCTGTGCTCTGCGTCCCTTCATACCGGCCTTAGGACCCCGTGGCATATGTGCTCTCCTAGCCCTGCTGGTGGGGCCTCCAGCTCCTGGGTGTGGTCCTTTCCCCCCTCCTCCCGGGTGTGCTGTAACCTGGCCAGAGCACACGTGTCGCTAAATGGTAGCCCCCGCTTCCAGTTGTTAAGTGTCTTTTGACCGTAATAAAATGAGAGGTCACCGTTGGCCTCTCTAACCCCGAGCCTTGCTGGGGACATGGACTGTGTGCCGACAGCGATGGTGGGATCAAGCCATGACTTAGGTTTGGGCCGGTAGGGTCTTTTTATTTTCTGAATCCCATCTTGTGGTTAGGAATCTATACTGGAAGAGTAAAGGATTACTCTTTGCTAGAGTGCTTTTAATGAAGTGTTATTTTGTGAAAGTAATAGAAGCTCAGTGTACAGAAGGGGAGAGTGGAGAAAACAATAGCAACAACCACTGTTGACATTTTGTTTTTCTGAAAATACGTCTGTAAATTTATATTCCAGAAACCTGTGTTCTTACTGTGGCCAGTAAATTAACCTATAAATGGGACATCAGGCCGTGAGTCACATTTGCAGCATCAGTGAAGTGCAGTTGGGACGCTGATGGTAAAACCCCGTTCACGTATGCGTAGATCCCACGTCAGCGCGTGCGTGCCGTGCCCCAGGGTCACCCCTCGGGTTCATGGCGCTCCCCGCGCTTGCGGTTAGTCCCCACGCTCACCTTTATCAGCGGGGAAAACACAAAGCGCAGTGTCTGTGGAGATTCTCCGTTTCCTCAGGTGTTTGGTTCACAAATCCGTGTGGCCGAGCAACTCCTGTGGCGGGTCGTGTTCTGTGTTCAGGGCGCGCGGCCGACCCCGCGGCACCCGGCTCCGTCTGCGGGCCCGGGACGCGCCCAGGGGTGCCCAGCGGGCCCCGGCCTGGCGGGGAAGGAGGGACCAGACTGCTCATCCTACACACAGTAACCATACGGGCTCCCGGGCCCAGAATTCTGCCCAGGTTCTAACGCAGACTTCGCTCAGGTGGTTCCGGCTCCCAGAACCAGAATCCTGCGCGCCCGCAGCCCGAGACCCGG
>NW_027527956.1:4510050-4516391 GCF_008692635.1 Crocuta crocuta
TCTCCCCCCGGAAGTGGTGGCGCCCGAGCCCGCAGGGCGCATGCGTGAGCGGGCGGCGCTTTCCCTTTCTCGTTGCAGTGAAAGAAGCCGGCAGGGACTTCAGCTACCTGGTGGTGGTGCTGCTTGGAATCGGCATCACAGGTGGGACACAGCAAGAACACCCCCAAACCGTCATGACTTCTCTTTTGTCTTGCTTTCGCTTTGCTTGATCTCCTTTCTCTGCAATTTTCAGGTGGCTTGTTTTACACGATTTTCAGAGAACTGTTTTCTTCGTCCAGTCCTAGTAAGATCTACGGGAAGGCCTTAGAAAAATGCAGATCGCACCCCGAGGTGAGTCCTCCGGATCACGTTACACACGCTCTGAGGATCCGGAAAAAATGTCGGTGGGTGGAGGTGGGCGGACCCCACAGTGGTTCTGAGCCTAGTGGCCTTTGTGTGATTAAAAAAAAAAGTCACGGTGGTTGGCCTGTGATTGTTAGCTCTCTGTTCTGTACTTGACATGCTTTAAGAACCGCCCCCCGCAAAGGTCTGTAGAGGTGATTTTGTCCTAATTATGCAGGAGAGGCACTTTACTAGTTGCCATAGACATTACATGCTTACCCTGACCATAGTATTAAAATTAGGCGATAAATTTCTAGTCTTTTAAAAAGCCTGATTCCTGATCTCCCAATCATAAGGATTTTTGACAGTTACTAAAGGCACATTAGGCACCAGGCACTATGCTCAGCACATCGTCTCTTGGGTCTCTCAAAAACCAAGTGTGGTAAAGAGTGTTACCCTGTTTGCAGAAGGGGAGACCAGACCAGCACTTCTGAGATTAGGCAGCTCCACTAAGATCGCTGAGCGGGAAGTGGGCCAGGCAGGACCTGAGCGCAGGTCTGACTCCAGAGCCTCTGCACGTAAGCACAGCCTGCTATAAAGCATTCCCTGGAGGCGGCAGAGTGTGGAAAAGTTGCCTCGGTTCTGCTGGGGTCCTGTGCAGAAAGAGGGCTTTCTGTGATGCTCTCCAGTCACAGATAGAAAGCCTGGGAAGTGCCGGATTTCCTACCCCTGGGTGGGAAGCTTCAGCATTGAAAAATATCACTCATTGAAATCTTAGTCCTGTCCCGGGAAGGAAAATGGCAGAGAGCACCATAACCATCAGGGTGGTTTCACACACAGACCAGGAGTGACGCCCACGACGGACCACGCGCCGCCCAGTCGGGGGGCAGATGTGAAGCCACCCTGACGGGCTTCCCTGGGGCCCCCACTCCACTTGCTCCCCCGGTTTCTCCAATCCTGTCGGGGAGGAGGCCTCAGGCTAACGGTCTCTGGCATCTCTTTTAACCCTGTGGGCTTCTCGTACTTGGACTCTGGGTCTGTGAGAACAGTGGAGGAGGAGGCAGGGAGACACAGCGCTGAGTAGTTCTGTCCCCTGCTCGGGGGGAGTAAGGAAGGTTCCAATTCTAGTTCTCTTTTTGGAAAGGCTCCTAAGTATTTGCACTTTAAGTTCAGTAAAAACTGCATTTCCACTTCATTGTGCATTTTCCCGTTCGGAATCATTGTTCTGTGCCTCTAGGTCTGGCTTGTTGTAAACAGATCGTTGTTACGGGGTCTGGTTTGTTGTAAACAGATCGTAGTTACAGGTGTCCCCTGCTCTCTAAGAGCCACACTCCTGTGTAACTTTTGATAAGACAGACCAGCAGAAAGTGAGGAAGCAGCTACCGTTTTATAAACGCCAGAATCCTTTGGATTTTTCTCAGCAGAACAGTTGTTCACATAGGTCTTTCTTAAAAGCGAAGTGGTGAAGCGAACTTCCGGGGAGCTGCCGAAACTTGTGCTTGATTTAGTTCACTGGGTCTAGTGCCTCAAGAAATCATTTTGCTCTTGTAGCTTTTAGTATTAGACCCCATTAGATAACTTTCACTAAAAATGTTCAACCATTTGACCCTTCACTGTTTGGATTTTCTGAGGGAGGGAGGAACAGTGTGGCTCCGTAACTACAGGTCACGCCGTGAAGTCTCGTTTCCGTCTCTTTGTGGGAGGATTTTGCAGAATTTTTTCCCCATTTTCTCATTGTTGGAGTTGTCATTTTGAAAGGGCCGCAGGTTTAATGATTTCTTTTTCTCAAAAAGTGACTTGATTTGTCAAACAAACATTTCCCCGGGAAGCGCACCGGAAGGCGTCCTCACAGCACGTGTGTCCCACAGGTGATCAGTGTCTTCGGCGAGCCCGTGAAGGGCTACGGGGAGATGACGCGCCGCGGGCGAAGGCAGCACGTCAGGTACTGCGGGCCGCTCGCACGCGGAGAGCTCGGGTGCTTTCTAGACGCAGGGAACTTAGGCTGCGCGCTTTCGTTTTCCCGACAGCTTCATCGAGTACTCCAAGGACGGGCTGAAACACATGCGCGTGAAGTTCTACATCCAGGGCTCCGAGCCGGGGAAGCAAGGAACGGTGCATCTTGAAGTGAAAGAGGTGTGGGGACCGCAGGGGGGACCGTGTGGGATCAGGGCCCAGATGCAGTGGGTCATAGGCGCTGGGGACAGAAGTAACATCTGGAAGTATGTTTGTTTTTCAGAACCCGGAAAGTGGCGAATATGAATTTCGATACATATTTGTTGAGCTCGAGCCCTTCCCTGGAAGAACTATTGTCATCGAAGACAATCGGTCCTGAGGGACTGCGGGGCTCGGCGTCGCGGGTTCCCGGCGGACGCGGAAGCGCTCACACCCACAGGCTGGTCTAGACCCTGCTCTCCTCCCGAGTCTGTAGAGTAAGACAGGAAAGAGCATGTAGCTCATAAGAGTGAGTGTAACGGTAGTAGTTGCATTTAGACACACTGAAGTGTAGACGGCAAAATCATGAAATAGAACATATTTTATGTTCTCTCCGAATCAGTCGTGGACAGTATTTCTGCTCTGATGAACATCATCTTTCACGATAAGAAATTTTTGTTATTAAACACTTTACACCATGTAAATAAGAAAAAAGAATTCAGTATTTTATGCTTTTATGTCATAGGACTTTGTAAAATCTATGAAATAAAGTCAAAGCTAACAAAAAGATGTCAGAAGCAGCGTCCTTCCGTATACTTCGGAAACCTGAAATGAACACGTGGAAACATTTGAGGACTGTCCCTGGTTCAGCTGACAGGTGCGCGTGGCACGCTCTGGACGACTGCTACGGAGAGGGAGTAACGTGGGCTACGCCGTAGTCCCGCCACGAGCCGGATCGCGGTCTGTGCAGTGGGAGGGGCCCAGCCCGCAGGTCAGGGGGACTGGCCCTCACCGGGTGCCACGGCCACGTCCGCTCCCACTGCCCTGGCTGGTTAGGACGACCGGAGGAGAGGCAGGCGCGGGCACCCGACAGCAGATGGCATCGTGGCGTGTCCCCACGCCCTTCCGAACGAGCTCACGTAACCACCTGAGCAGCGTGTGTAGAATGCCCTTCTGCGGGATGACGGTTCTGTTTTATCTGAATAAATACGGACGATCTGGAGACATAGGGGCCCCGCAGGGAGGAAGCAGCTGAGGCCGATGGGGTGAGGGAGTTGTGCAGGGGCAAGTGCGGGGCAGAGGAGAGGGCTTGCCGCCCCACACCCCCTCCTTCCCTGGAATGCTTGACAGACACTACCAAAAGGGTTTCCGATTCTGCTTGGAATTTCGAACTTGTTTTAGCATATTTTTCTTGTATTGTTAAAGATGAAAGAAATCTGGGGACATAGAAACGAAAAGGAGGCCAAGGAGAAGACTGAGGTGCAGGGAAGAGGAGGGACAGGGTTACAGGAAGGCCCCTGGGGCTGGATTCAGAGCAGAAAAGGAGGGAGGCAGGACGGCGGCGCAGGCAGGGAGGTCTGTGCCGGGGACAAGTCGGAGTGTCCCCATCCGGTCAGCCCGAGTCTGTCAGCAATTGTGGAAATGCTCAGAGTGGGGCTGGGGGTCAAGGTCTGGAAGAGCAGCCGGAGGAGAGGGGAGGGGGCTGAGCAGGGAGCAGAGGCCAAGGTGAGACCAGACTCAGCAAGTGTATAAGATGGTCAGCCGAGCACACGTGCGATCCGGGGACGCGGGAACGGGCTGCACGCATGCGAGGCCGCTGGGCCGCAGGCGATCCGGGAGGCCGTGCCCGCTGATGGCAGCGCTCGCCGCAAAGCTGCGGTGAGCGACCCCGTGTGGCTTCCGTGCGGCCGTGGACCCAGACGGCCCGCACATGTGGCAGCCGGTCCTCCTCCAGGAAGTGTCCGTATTCAGCCAACAGCGCTGGGGCGCTGGTTCCCAGGTGGGAAGACCGAGTGGGATCTCGGCCCACACCACCCAGGCACCCGACCCGGGTAGGTTAACACCGCACGACTTAGATCGACCTTGTGACTGTTGGACAGGGTTTCACAAGATGCAAGATTAGAAACCGTGCTGAAAAAGGTTGATTTTTAAGATGAAGAGTTTAATCAGAAGAAAAGCCAGTAATGACAAAACTTTCTGGCACACATAGCCAAGAAAGCGTTACGTTCCAGAACATACCAAGATCTCCCAGCAGCGAGCGAGTGAGCGAGCAAGCAGCACAGCTAGTGCACTCAGGCAGAAGCCCGGGTCGGCTCTCCACACACAGGAGAGCACGTGGAGCCAGCGAAATTCTGAGACTCCTTTGGGCCTCACTGAAGTGAAGAACACGCAGTGTGGGCTACCGGCTTCCGTCTGCCAGACTGGTAAACGTGTAAACCGGTAAGAAAGTGACTGGAGCCCAGGTCCCTTCCCTGCCACCGGGGACGGGGTCCAGCGGCACCTGCTGGGTAGCCCATGGGACTTTGGGGGGCAATTAGGCCGTGAGGGTGTGGGCCCCATGAATGGAATTAGTGTTCTTTTTTCTTTTTTTTTTTTAATATTTCTTTTATTGTTTATTATTGAGAGACAGAGACAGAGCACAGGCATGGGTGGGGCAGAGAGAGAGGGAGACACAGAATCCGAAGCAGGTTCCAGGCTCTGAGCTGTCAGCACAGAGCCTGACGTGGGGCTCGAACCCACGAACTGAGGTGATGACCTGAGCTGAAGTTGGATGCTTAACAACTGAACCACCCAGGTGCCCCAGGATTAGTGTTTTTCTAAGAGACCGCGGACAGCTTCCTAGACCCTCCGCCACGTGCGGACACAGCGAGAAGTCTGCCCCTCCCTGGGCCCCACTGGCCCCCTGACTCGGACTCCCAGCTGCAGGAAGGGGATCAATAAGTGTGTTTGTCTGTGCCATTTTGTTAGAGCAGCCCGGATGGACCGACAGCTCGGCACCGTGTAAGCAGAGGACACGGTGCCCACGCGAGCACAGGTCAAGGCGCCGTGTGAAGTGGGGGCCACCTCTGTTTAGACGAGGAGGAGAGAAAGGAACCAACACCAGCCACGTTCATCAGACCTCGTGTACGTGAAGCCCAGAAACACACAAAAGTCAATAAAACACCGCTTTGCGACACGTACCTATGCAGCAAAGTCTGTGAAAGAGTCCAGGGCAAGGTCAGCCCACTTCTGGGGAGAAGGTACCTCGTGCAGGAGGGGAGCTTTGTGGGCTTGGTCACGGACACGATCCCAGGCCGGGGGAAGAGTGCGGGGGGCGGGGGGACAGGGCTGGCCGCCTGCCACCACGCACGGGCACATTTATGCAGAAGTCAGCGAAGCTTAATTAAGTGCAGGGTCCCTCACTGTCAGACCCCGAGGCCCAGCGCTGCACTGGCTATTATTCCCTTTCTTACAGAAAACTCCAAAAACTGCCAAGGACTTGGGCCCCTCACAGCTTGGACCCCCCCCCACCTGAAATGTAACCTTTATACGTCCCCAGAGCCTCAAACGTTTCAGGATGGAAACGTGCACACTTGACCCCCATAGCTCGTCAGGCCAGAGTGGGCCCGTCAGCCTCCCCTCAGGTTTGGGGCACCTTGTTACACCGAATGCTGGGGTCTCCCCAGGCCCCGTGCACTAGGCTAGCGCAGACACCAAACCCTGTAATACCTTCATATTTGTTTCCTTCGCTTGTTCTCTCTGTATCCTAAACTGTGTCTAATTTTACAATTTTGGCTACACATCTGTTTTTCCTCCTTAGTTTTTAACCCATTCCTACCCCCCCACCTCCCACCCCTCCGTGGTAGGCGCTCCTGGGGGCTGTCAGCGTTCTCCACTACGTCACGTCTCTGCCCGTCTCCCCTCCTCACTGCAAAGCGGTGCTCCCTAAAACCGGATCTGATTGCGCTCTGACCGCGCCCACACCCTTCAGGGACCCTCAGCTATGGAACAAGCGGAGTGTCCTTTGCAAAACCCTGATGCTGAAATCTGGCCCTCAGGCCCCCCCCGCCCCAGCTCCCCACACCTGCTCCTCCCCCAGCCACGGTCCA
>NW_027527956.1:4517217-4519189 GCF_008692635.1 Crocuta crocuta
CCACCCCTTCAGGCCCCTCCTCCCCGGCTCACTGCTTCACACCCTTATGTTCAAACTTTTCACTGATGGGTTCTTTGAAGACCTGTGTGTATTTTACTAGTAAACATTCTTGGCTACTTGGAATTCTCTTTAACACCGGGCCACGCGCACATGCCTCTCTTACCAAAGCAGTTACGGAGGCTCCGGTTTTACTGGGTGAGATGTCGCCTTCCCTCCGTGGCACTTGCAAACACCATCTACAGAATTCCATAAAAGTCCACACACACCTTGGAGCCACAATGCGTATTTTGTGTCCGGGCCTTGACAGTCCGGAAAAGCCAAATCCCCCAGAGCCGCAGGCTGAATGTTTGCGTAGCTGAAAGCACCTCTTAAAGCACCTCTTTCTTGCACGTTCCCCCTGGGGCCCCACAGCCCCGCGGGCTGACCAGGGGCTCCCGTCCAACTGAAGGGCAGTGAGGGAGGGGCTCTATAAGTCCCAGGAACCAGCAACAGGATTCCTCAGTCAGGCATCCGGTCTTTCAGTGCCTCCCGGGTGCCCCTGCGTGGGGCAAGGGTGAGGGGCTGCGGCCCCCCGGGGGGGGGCGGAACTGACACCGGGTTCGCCTCCCACTGCGCCTCCGGCGCTCATCCTGGTGCAGGTGCAGCTCAGAAACAGTGCGCCAGAGGCCAGGGATCGGTGGCAGATCGAGGGAGAACCTCTAAGGAAATGACACTTTCCTTCCTGCTCGACGTGGTCACCGTGACGCTGGTCAACACTGGGCCCCTCGAGTGGGACGTCGTGACACGACCTTGCAGCAGGGGCCTGATGCTGGGCCGGCCGTGCTCCCTCCCACGGACACCCAGCGCAGCCGAGTCCTCCAGGCCACTAGTTGAAGGCTGAGCCGAGTGACCCACTGCCTCAAGATCCTTAACTCAACCACATCTTTTGCCTTATAAGACGATACTCACTTGGGGTTAGAACGTGGACATACCTTTTGGGACCCACCATCTTGAAGGCAACCAAAAGCGCCGGCTAGAGCCATCTGCTTCGTGTGACCTCAGAGCCAGGGACTCGAACCCCGGGTGTTGGTTACCTCATGTTGCCTTTCGTGCGGCTTTGCTCCCTACAGCTCAGTTTGCTCATCTCTCAAATTAGGACGGCAATACTACCGCCTACGGTGTAGACAGGGATTGTATGAGGCGGTGTGGAAGGTGTGTCGGCAGTACTGCAGCTACCCGTGTGTCTCGGGTCTTCCCCTCAGACTGGAGTCACAGAAGGCATCATTGCCATTTTTGTACCTCCATTTCTTGGACTATTTGGAAATAGTAGGTTCTCGAAAAATGTTTGTTATATCCAAGCCTCAGCAACATCTATAGTCCTAATGCATAGGCAGCACATCACTTAGAAGGCAACTGAAATTGCCTGTGGAATTTCTGGTACTCCAAGGATAAACGGAATCTGTGGGTGCCGCCCCCTGGTGTCCCAAAGCAGCCCTGCATCAGTGAAACAAAATAACCACCAAAGTAACATTCATCTAGATGCCTCTGGAAGGTTGATATACCTCCAGGAGTGGGGTCTGTGGAAGCAAAACACGGGCTCTGTGGAAGGAAAGCGCACCGCTCTTCAGGATGTGTGTGTGTGTGTGTGTGTGTGTGTGTGTGTGTGTATGGCGCGCGCACACACATATATGGCGGCAAAAAATGGTTTCTAAAACAACCAACTCGCAAGACCACTTCATAACATGTCAGAACAAAAATGCAAAGAAAAGCAGGTAACATTCTGATTAAATGTTACTAGAATCACAGTAAGCGGCTGCCATATTTATTGACTCGCCCGGAGAGAGTGCCATTCTTTCAGGAATGAGTATTTTCACGATAAAACATTTCTTTGGCTGCAAACGCTGTGGCCGCTTACTTGCAGACTCCGGCGTGAGCGGCTCCGAACAGCCACCTGCCCTCGTCAGGTGCGGTGGGCGGGGTGCGGCTGGGGGCT
>NW_027527956.1:4519210-4578904 GCF_008692635.1 Crocuta crocuta
CGCTACGGAAGGTTCTGTCTTTGCTGAGGCACCGTGTCCCCTTTTCTATCAATATCCGGTTTCCAGATTCCCCACCCAACCTAGAAAAACATCAGTCAGCGCTTCTCTGTTTTATAATCATAATACCAAGATCTTTGATAAATTACAAAATGCCTCTCCCTCCTTCTTTTTCCATCCTCCCCCCCCCCCATTATTTCTTGAANGGTAAAAGAAATGCAAATAAGTCAGACAGTGTTTAACACGTATCAGTTTCATTTACTACTTTGAGATCTGAGGGATTAAGAAAATAAAAACGGAAAGCCAAGAAGGCCAAGTCCATCAGCTAGAGAACCCAGACTTCCTTCCTCGCCCTGGGCAACCCCCCCACCCCCTTCGCCGGAGATGACTGCACGCTGTTATCTGGCACGTGGTGTGGCGTCGAGGCGCGGGAGGGGCCTCACGATGAGGGAAGAGAAGGGTCAAAATCGTTTTTGTCAATAATGATGCTCTTGTCCAAAGAGGGGTCTCGTGGGTGAGAACTCACTGCTTGCGTCTCCGCACTGTTCCCGCCACGTGAGAATGCGGCTGCGGGAATGTCCGCGTATTTAAGCAAAATTGTCAGTCTTGTTTTAGAGAGAAGTAATGCTACCAAGAAGTAAATGCTGAGTGAGGCGCAGCGCTTTCTGTCTGTGGAGGAGACTCTCAAGGAACGTACTGATTTCTCCGTGAACCAAGCAGGACCCTTGTCTTTGCGCAGATGATGAAGATCAACTGTTTTTCCTGGAAGCCGCCGGCTGCTATGGTAACGGACCGCCAGTAAATGCTGTTAATTTTCCTTAGCAACAGTGCAGATAAAAGTGATAAACTTAGGGGCTCCTGGGTGGCTCAGCTGGTTATGCGCCCAACTTTGGCTCAGGTCATGATCTCACAGTTTATGGGTTCAAGCCCTGCGTCAGGCTGTGCTGACAGCTCAGAGCCTGGAGCCTGCTTTGGATTCTGTGTCTCCCTCTCTCTGCCCCTCTCCTGCTTTGGCTCTGTCTCTGTCTCTATCTCTGTCCCTCAAAAATAAAAACATTTTTAAAAAAGAGCAGATATAAAATGTTACATTTTTAAACCAACTGAAGAAAACTGGATCTTTCTATGGAAAACAAGGAGTTATTAAAAAAAAATACAGTGAATGGAAAATAGAAACAAGGTAACAGGATAAGTTCTAATAGTGCAACCTGGAGTTGGGCCGTGCATTTAAAATCAGACTGACCTGGGGCACCTGGGTGGCTCAGTCAGTTCAGCGTCCGACTTTGGCTCAGGTCATGATCTCACGGTTCGTGGGTTCGAGTCCCGTGTCAGGCTCTATGCTGACAGCTAGCTCAGGGCCTGGAGCCTCTTTCAGATTCTCTCTCTCTCTCTCTCTCTCAGAAATAAATAAAACATTAAAAAAGTTTTTTTTTAAAGTGATAACCTTATTAAGTTACACGTAAATTGAGATTTAGCCTATAGATATACGGAATGGACATCGTGCATAAAAATAATGCATGTCACTTCAGTAGTTTCAAATAATATACAGGCTGTGATAGGCTAATGTTTCATTTCGAAGCATTATAAAAATGTTCATTTGTGTCCTTACCAAATGCAATTGCATCATTAAATAATGTGTATTAATATTGACTTTAATTCTGATATACTTAATCCAGGAATGCCGGTGCGTCAGCTAAGGCCTTGGGCAGAAGCTTCTCATTCATTGTGCCACGTGGAAGCTGTGTGGAGGCTTAGGGAGTGTGGCCAGAGGCAGCAGTGCGAGTGTGGGCTTGACTGCATCCGTCTTTGACGCATTCTTGATTGGGTTCCTGTGGCTGCAACCCTGTGGGCATCCCTCCTGTGCAAAGGGCCCCCGCAGACTTCTTGAGTCTCAAAGATAGATTCGGGGTTCCAGTGCGTGGCGAGCCCTGAACAATAGTCAAACAGCAGCCAGATACCTCAGTGCCCAGGCTGACCCCAAACGGACGCCCGTGCCCCAGGAAGATAGCAGGATGTGATTGCTCTCGGTTAAAATCCGTCCAGTCCCAGTTCTTCCGTTTTGCTGTGTCCCCTTCTCTCCATCGCTGCCTCTGACGCTCCGTCTCTTCTCTCTCATCTCCCCCCTCCCCCCCTCCCTCGTCTTTCCCTATTCACTCCTAAACAGACTATGGTGAAGACTTATGTCTACCCTGACAGAAGCCCTCTTGACAAATGTTTGTGTTCCTTCTTGTTGATTTAAACCAGGCAAGATCAGTCGTGTGGGTCCCACTGGGTCGGGAGGGGTGAGGTTGGAAGAAGCAGGGAATTAGAACGGAGCCACTTCTCGAAATCGCCTAAGGGACCCAGAGCCCCCCGTTGATCCTATAATGCCGCCACCAGCCCGTCCCACTTGCAGTGGGTCCTCGAGTGTTTCTTTTCTGCTCGCAGTGAGGAGACCCAGCGACTCAGTCTACTTTTCTTAAAGAGAAGCCGCCCAGCTTTGGCGTCCGGTGTTGCAGGGGAGGGGGGTTGGGGAAGGCTTCCCATGGTTCCCACGCGGGACCCGCGGGAGGAATGAAGACAGGAGGGCTTCGGGCCACCGCCGGACGGAGGCAGCTGAAGGTGGGCGCAGGGGTGCCTGCCTGGTCTCGCGGGAGCGTCACCGGCTGCACAAAGGAGGGGCCAGCAGCCCCCAGCTCCTCCTCAGTCCTGCCTTGTCTCAGCCCTTGCGGGGCCAGCTCTCTGCCCATCTCCCCCCTCCTCCCCACCCTTCCCTTCCATGGCCTGAGTCCTGTTCTCTCTGCACCTGGTGCTCGTTCTCATCTCGGGCTGTCCTGTCCTTCCTCCCCTCAGCCTCGTGTTCCCAAGGCCGCCCTCCCCGGTGCACCCCCAACCCCCACTGTCCCCCCAACTCGCCCCCACCGGGAACCTGCAGCCCCACTTGCCATCCCTCGGAAGCCTCCCACTCCCTCATAATGGCCTGGGGTGGAGCGTGGGTAACGGGGAAGGAGGCCCCGAGGAGGAAGAGGATCTGCTCCGTGGCCGAGGGGACTGGGTGTCCTTCTCCGAGTAAAGGGTGGCCGTGGTCGTCTTAAGAAGGAGACTTGTGCTGAAGAAGATTCTCCGGGCACAGAGTAAAGACTGGAATGAAGGGGGCAGACATGAAAAGGAGGGAGGCCCTTGCTCGGAGACTGTGCAATAGTCATGAGAGGTGATGGGAATGGGGAAACTGAGGCAGAAAGAGACCTGGGAGATATTGGGAAGTAGAATTGATGAGGATTGGACACATCCATAGAGAGATTAGCCGAAGATGGTCCTATGGCAATATTTCTCAAAATTAGCTTCATGGATTTTATTAGATTTTCTATTTTATTTTAAAAAAGAATTTGATGGTCAAAGGATTTTGAAAAACGATGAATGATATTTTAACTTTTAGACAAGGTTAAAATGACTTCTTGACTGCAGGACTCCTGAGGGCATTTATGTGGCAACTTGTATCGGTCAGCATGTAAGGGAAAGTTAGAATGAAGACTGACAGATTTGTTTGACTATGGAACCTCCCGGAACAAACACACACACACAGGATATATACGTGTTTACACCTCAGGGACAGTCGTGGAACACAGCCTGGAAGGTGTCTAGCCTTGTATTTGAGGAGAAGGAGGATGTCACAGTGGATATAAAAGTTGTAACACAGAAGGGATAAAAGGTATAGGGAGTAAAATCGTTTATGTTCAGTTTTGGAATTTGAAATGCCACCAATTCACAGATGTCCATCACTCAGCTGCGAATTCAGACCTCAGAAGAAAGGTCGGGGATAGAGACACAGCCTTGGGACTCAGCAGCATTGGGAGGATTCTTCAAAGAGGGAAAATTAGGGGCGCCTGGGTGGCTTAGTCGGTTAAGCGTCCGACTTTCGCTTAGGTCATGGTCTCACAGTTCGTGGGTTCAAGCCCCGCGTCGGGCTCTGTGCTGACTGCCAGCTCGGAGCCTGGAGCCTGTTTCAGTCTGTGACTCCCTCTCTCTCTGACCCTCCCCTGCTCACGCTGTCTCTCTCTCTCTCTCTCTCTCCTAGAAAAAAAAAAAAAAATTTAAAGAGGGAAAATTAAGGGGCACCTGGTGGCTCGTTCGGTTAAAGGACTGGCTTTAGCTCAGGTCATGATCTCACAATTTGTGAGTTCGAGCCCCGCGTCGGGCTCCGTGCTGTCAGCACAGAATTCAGATCTCCTGCCCCCTCTTTCTCTGCCCCTCCCTGCTTGCGCTCTCTCCTCTCTGTCTCTCTCAAGAAACAAAGAAACTTAAAAAAAAAAAAAAAAGACGGAAAATTAAAGACTCCGAGGGAAAGGAGAGACCGAAAAGGGGAAGGAATAAACATACCTGAAGACACAACAGCCCAAACCAATCCTGAATGTAGTGAGAAGCACCAGCCCACAAATCCAAGAATCTCGGGGAGAGAGAAAGACCAAGGAAACCACACGTGGGTATGTCGGGCTCGAATCGATCGAAACCAAGTAAAGGGAACCGTTTAAAATAGGCAGGGAAAGGAGGACACGTTACGTGAGGGGAACAAACAAAGCCAATGTGTGCTGATAGAAATCATGGCAGTCTGTTCTGGGGGCCGGGAGAACTGACTGCGAGGGGATTCAGAACATTCCGGGGCGGAGGGAATTGGGCAATGACGGCACAGACACATGCAACAGTAAAACTGAAGAATTCTTACCGTCACTGCGTTCTGTATACAAATAATACCTCCACTTAAACAGAAAAGGGTAGGCGGAGGGAGAGGACAGAAAAAAATGGGTAAGGAACGTGGCTAGAAACAGGAAGATCCAGAACGCGGGCATCGAGTGAAAGCCCCACAAGAACCCGCAGCTCCGCCTTAATGATATTTGTACACCTTCAGCGTCCCCGGAAGCCAGAGGCTGTCACCTTACTGCACATCATGTCATGGGGGGGGGGCAGGGAGGGTCAGGTCCACGCCAGGCCACCTGAATCAGCGTCTGGGCTGTGGCCTGGGCATCCCTGATTTTAAGCCCTCCAGGCGATTCAATGTACAATAGGTGTCAAGAACGTCTGAGCCTGACCTCTGACTCCGATGGCATCTCTCAAAATTATCTCGATGGATCTCAGCACAACAGAGTGTCTCCCTGGTCCTGGGGTGGGGCGTGTACTAGTCTCCTACAGCTGCTGAATCGAACGACCACAACCTGGCCTGCCAAAACAGAAATGGAGACCGGGAATCCGAGATCAAGGCCAAGGCAGGGCCACGCCTCTCCGGCTCTACTGGGAAAAGTGCACGTTGCCTCTTTCTGCTGCTGGGGTGGCTTACGTCCTTGGCTTCGGCTGCATCTCTCCAGTCTCTGCCTCCCTTGTCACATGGCCTCCTCTCTGTGTGTCTGTCCCCTTCCCTGCATGGGTTTAGAGCCCATCTCTATAACCTAGCATGGGCCCACCTCAAGATATTTAATTACATCTGCAAAATAGTCTTCCCAAATAAAGTCACAATCCTGAGGTCCAGATATTAGAATCTGGACATCTTTTTTGAGGGACCACCATTTAATATACTATGGGGCTAAGAATCTGTAACTTTTGATGAATTCCCTAAATAATATGGTTGATTCAGAAACAACTGATCAAGGGAAGGTGAATGATTGGCTCTCACTGCTTTGCAAGCTCACCGATCTCTGAGTTCCCTTGCTGCTTGTCTCTCTATTTGCACTCTCTTCTTACTGGGGCCAGGGGCTTGGGCGGGGGCTGCACAAACATACTGTCTGCTGAACTTAGGCAGCTCCTTCTCCAGAACGCACAAGAGCGGGGCCTCGTCTCTCTGCAGTCATGCTGCTCAGGGGGCCGCTCCCATCTGCTCCCACGACATCTGGGGTGATTTCAGAACAACTGGCACCAGAAGGTAACTCAGCTTCTCAAGGACATGTAACCTGCTGCAGAGGTAAATTATTTCGCTCTACCTGGTGTGAACCAAAGAGGCTGGCCATGGATGCAGCTTCCCTTGGGCTCCCAGCGGCCGAAGCCGTGGGCCAGGAGAGCTTTCCAGAACCACTTTTCCTCCAGCCGAGCTTCCTGTGCTCTAGGCGCTGGAGGAGCCACTCAGAGCCAAGCGTCAGAAAGTGATAGTGTGTAATGAACCATATAACTCACAAGTCACCACAAGAAACCTCGACTTTAATAGAGCTGTGCCTCTCTTCTCCCCTGAAAACCATTAAACCACAGATGGTATCACTCCACAATTATGGCGCCCATACCTTGGCTGATCCCACGTAGGGGGCCATGGTCAGAAGGAACCACAGGGATCCAACAGCCGATCAGGGCCACAGTCACCCATCTGCTCAAGGTTAATGCCACAGTGCAGTTCTTGAGTTCAAAAACACCATCCAGGTCTTTGTGCCCCTTTATTCCTTTTACGGATGTTACCATGAAGTCCTTGTGACGTGATTGCCAGAGGGAAATCCCCCGTGTGTGTTTTCTGCTTACCTGTAACGGACTTCAGAAACACACTTGGCTCTTTATGGAAGTTGCTTCATTATGAAGTGATGGTCATAGAAACCAACAGTATGTTATAGTTCATAGGAGACTAGCCTTTGGATGTGAGTGCATTTGCAGAACGAGAAGGAAGACTAAATAATTACTGTACGTAAAGGCTTTAGCTGAATTAGATTCTGTCTTTTGGTTCAAAATAATTTACGTAGCAGAAAGGAAATAAGTCCTTAGCTCTGAAGTATTTTTACTATGCCATTCAAAGTCCTTGTTTGAGATTATATCGAGCAGAACTTTGATGAAGTACTAAAGCCATTTTGTAATTCTGTTTTAAAGCCTCATCATAGGGTTCAACCACGTTCCAAAAGTTACGGCCTGAAACGGAGGAAGAGTTTCTCTGCTGTGAAATCTTTCCTCCCACGCCGTACTCTGCATATAACATTTTCTCTCGTCATTATTCTCTTCTCCCATGACTCTCGTGCATGATTACGATTGAAGTCGGAGCAAACTTGTTTTTCCTGCCGTGTGATTGTCTGTACGTATGAGAAGACAAGAGCTCCATCCAGTAACACAAGCGGGGGTGGGGGGGGGGTGACAGTGTCCCGATCTCACGCCCCCACTCAGGGTGCAGGACGAGGCTGATAGGAGAAAGAAGTTATTGCATGTGGCTTTCCTTCTATGAATAGCATAGTAATCAATTGCCAGTCAACCTTCATTCCCTCTCTTCAGGGAAAGAAGTCTTCTGAGAAATCTTGACAGTTCTGGAAAAATCAAAATAGTATTAAACTATGATCTGGACATCATTCATGAATTATGGTCAAGTCATTAGGGGTATGGCATTAGAGCTAGCCGGACCCAGGAATGAAATAATTGCTCTGACACTCACTTGGCTGAGTGCCACGGGTAATGTCACTTAATCTCTCTGAGTTTCAGTTTACCTCCAGGTGGCATGGAGGTCAAGAAGTGTGAGGGTCGGAGGCACACACCCATTTCCAGCTGAGCATGGGGCCTGGAATACGAGAAGCTCATAACGCAAACATAATCTGCAGTTACCACTTCTAGCGGCTTGCCTTTGCTCAAAACTAATGATTCACATTGACAAGGACTAGATGTTTTAAAACCAATGTCACACTTTTCGATACAGTGAAAATGTGGGAGAATAAGAATTCAATTTTGTTTTCCAGTGACAGTTTAACGCATGTAATCCAAGGATGTCATGTCAAAATGCAAAAGAATACCGTAGAAATGAGAAAACGGAAGCAACTTCAACACCACAACACTGTGCAACTATTTTTAAAGAAAAAGAGGGCCCTTTACCCCCTTCCTGCTTCATCAAACAGCAATTTTTTAAAAAGCTATCTTGGGGCTCCTGGGTGGCTCGGTTGGTTAAGCATCTGACCCTTAATTTTAGCTCAAGTCATGATCCCAGGGTCGTGGAATCGAGCCCTGCATTGGGCTCCATGCTGAGTGTGGAGTCTACTTGGGATTCTCTTTCTCCCTCTGCCCCTCTCCCCTACTCGTATGTGCTCTCTCTCTCTCTCTCTCTCTTTCTCTCTCTCTCTCAAATAAAAAAAATAAAATTGGGCTAAATTAAAATTTAAAAAGCTATCCTGTTTTCTTATTATTCACCCTCTATAGATGATCCTCCCCCTGTTAGTGAAAGCCATTTGTCCTGGGTTTTAAATACTTGGAAAGTAGAAAAATTATGATCTTGTTTAGCTGAAGCTATGCACAATATAATACTTCACAGTAATCCACTATTTAGCTACTCTGGGCTAACTTCATAATTTACTTAAAAGGAATAAACCTTAAAAGGAAAACATCTCCCATAATTTCCTTCCTCAACCCGCCTATAATAGGGCGCGGGTTGCTGTAAATTCTCAGATTTGCTACACCGCGATGGCACTAAGAATTTTAGCCTGGACAATGACAAGAGTCGGATGCCTCTGACGCCCTGGAGGAGTAGAAAGTGGGCAGGAATGGCAGTGGTGGGCAGAGGGACAGAGTGACCATGAGTTCACAGCAGACAGGCTGCACTTACGAGTCAGGCGTGCTGGGATCCAGGTCAGGCCGCGAACCTGCTGGCCTCGTGTGCAGCTCAGGCCTGGCGGCGAGAACTGGAGGCCATCCATACGCCCTTCCAGGTGCCCAAAGGGCCATGAGAGCAGAACGAGCACAGCCATGTTTCTGAGGGTGTGACTGCAGGTGGGAGACAACGGTCTGATAGACACCGTGATCAACACGGAGCTGGGAGGCACACACAAGCCTGACACTGACCCTGTAGTGAGTGAGAGAGTGTCTTCCACAACTCCTGTTCGCATGGAGCCTCAGAAGGAGACTGTCATTGGAAATAGGGTCTGTGCAGATGTAATGAAGGTGAGGACTGAGATGATATCGTACTGGATTCGGGTGGACCCTGGATCCAAGGAGAGCGTCCTTCTAAGAGACAGAACGGGCACACGGAAGGAGGCCATGTGACCACAAAGGCAGAGACTGGAGGGATGGAGCTGCAAGCCAAGGGATGCCTGGGGCCACCAGAAACCACAAGAGGCAAGGAAGGATGGTCCCCTGGGCCTTTGGGGGGAGCGCGACCTTACCAACACCTAGGTTTTGGACTTCCGTGAGACGATACTCTCGATGCGCTCAGCCCCCCACTTTGTGGTGTTTGCTGGCAGCCCCAGGAAACTAAGCCGGAAGCCACACAGGGGTCAGCCTGCTCCCCGGGAAGTGATGGGGAGCGGCGGGAGGAGCTTCAGGGTGTCAAGAAGAGAAGAAGGCAGAGGAACGTTACTGGAGACCTTCAAGGAAGCACTGGAAAGGCGCAGAGGAAGCAATAAAAGGGGACGGTGAGCAGGAAGTTCAAATGCACTGATGGACGACCACAGGCCTAACACGTAAGGCAACGAAAAGGAGGAACCAACGGACAGAACACGTGTNCAGGGCGAGGTGACAGCAAACACAATGCCCGCCATGTGGCCTGGTGTGGGCAGCCAGGCCCCAAGCACAGTGAGAAGAGCGTCTGTGGGTGTCAGAGCCTGGACAGGGAGGAGGGAGGCCGCCACGTGGACCGGCCGTCGAGAGAGGTGCTGGGGCTCAGGTGGGTCAGGAGGGGCTGCGGGAGGAGCTGCAGGCGACTGGCCACAACCATGGCTGCTAATTCACGCGGACGGATGTAGAAATGAATACAGATGTAATCAGTGTGTGCGCACATACATGTATTCCCTAACTCACTCCACAGGTGCACTGGTCCCAGTAAAATATTCCTGGTGAAATGGGTGATTCCAGGACTGGGCCAGGTAAGGCATTCAATAAACCAAAAACATTATATACATATATTTATTTTGAGAGAGAGAGAGAGCGCGCGCTAGTTGGGGAGGGCAGAGAGAGGGGGAGAGAGAATCCCAAGCAGGCTCCACACGGCCAACTCAGAGCCCAACGCGGGGCTCAGTCTCACAAACTGTGAGATCATGACCTGAGCTGAAACAAGTGTCAGACACAACCGACTGAACTCTCCGGGCACCCCAAACCTAAAACGTCTATGCCAAAACATGAGAAAGTGCTCACAGACTGATGGGGACAAGTCAAAAGAACACAGAGGCCAGCTCGAAGGGCGTTCCACTGGCCAAATCTGGGGCCATTTGTGCACCGAAGTGAACAGCAGTGGGGTCCCGTCCACGGAGGAAACAGGGCGCTCTGAGTCCACACTGATGACAAATAGATAAATGAAGAACTTGGAGCGCCTGGGTGGCTTAGTCGGTTAAGCGTCCGACTTTTGCTTGGGTCATGATCTCGCGGTTCGTGGGTTCGAGCCCTGCGTCGGGCTCTGTGCTGACTGCCAGCTCAGAGCCTGGAGCCTGTTTCAGTCTGTGACTCCCTCTCTCTCTGACCCTCACCTGCTCATGCTGTCTCTCTCTCTCTCTCTCCTAGAAGTAAATAAAACATTAAAAAAAAAAATGAAGAACTTGACAGTTTCCTGAGGAAGGGAGCATTTACATGGTCAGAAGCACCCCCCCCCCAACACACACACACAATTCAGTATTATTAACTGCACGCTGGGAAGGAGTAACTGTCGGAGGGAAAGGCCGACGGCAAATCCCGAGTCCGTGGAAGAGGCGTGAGAACACAGCGCCTCTCCTGTGACGCTCCTGCCACGGATTGGAGGCATTGGACGCACCCAGACGGAGGGACATCCCACTACTTAACCGGCCTGTGATGGTCAAGAGGATCAAGGTCGTGAGAGTCAGAGAAGACCGATCTCTGAGAAACCGAAACTCCCCGAAGAGAGGAGACGGCCGCGTGCAGCCTGCACCCCCGACTGGGTGCTCCCTTCACAACAGACAGCCCGACAGTACTGGGCGTGGAAGGGGCCTGAGGGCCGCGTGGTGGCAGGGAGTCCGTGCTGGCCCTCTGCTCCTGGTGGCCCCGCTGGGCTCGCGGGTGTGAGCCTCGGCCCAGCTGCCAGGACCAAGTACCCAGAGTCACTTACGCAGCCCATGTTGATTCTGTCACGTTCCTTGAGGCTGGAAGTCCAAGATCAAGGTGTCAGCGGGGATGGTTCCTTCTGAGGCCTTGCTCCTAGACGCGCTGATGGCCCTCTTCCCCTCTGCCTTCGCAGGGCACCCTCTGTGTGTGTCTGTGCCCTGGTCTTCTCTCCTTCTGGGGACTCCAGTCACTGGATTAAGGTCCATGCACATGAGTTCATTTTAATTAAATTACCTCTCCGAGGACCCTCTCTTCAAAGTAAGTCACCGTGTCAGGTTCTGGGGGTTGAGACTTCAAGACATGAATTTTGAGAGGATACAACTCAGCCCATAGAAGTAGGAGAATGTCCTTGTTAGTAGGAAATAGACACAGAAGAATCTGGAAATGAGGTGACATCTGGACAGCAGCTTTTTCTCAGGAAATGTAAAAAAAAAGACTTCTTGTACAGCACCTACTTGCAACTCTTCTGTAAGTTGGAGATTGTTGCAAAACAGCACTAAAGAAAAACACTCACAGGGGCATTCAAAGTTCTGTTAGTGGGTAGCGTGTCCGCGTCGGACTGGGATGCCGCAGCAGTCTGAACTCGGCTCTGCGCTTATTCAAGCTTTCTTCCTCTCCGTGATCGGGACGAATGTCTGACTAAAGCGGAGCATTCTTCAGGTAACCCATTATCGAATGTTGGCATGAATGCTTAGTACTCTGAAAGAAAACAATCCTGGCAAGTATAAAATATTTACAGGCTGCTGTCTGCTCTCCTCACTTGAGGAACATTCTCATCTGTACACAAATGCTCTTCGGCTTCTGGGAACAGATGGTGGAGAGCGATAAAGACTGAAACATTAGAAGGCAGGAATTGGAGCCCGAAGCCCAGCCGAGAGAGACTGGTCCCCATGGGGAGCAAGTGTCTCGATGTTCTTGAGATAAAGAACTTGAACTAGGATTGCTGTTTTTGTCCGTCCGATTCTGCCAGTTCAGAATTCAGCTACCTCACTCACCTTGGTTCTTCTAGAGATTAACGGCAGCCCTCACACTAAAACCTACCCACTTACTTTCTTCAGGTCCCTCTGACCCAACAACAATATTGTCATCTTAACTGAAATGTGCTGTCAAGAGATTCCACCGTCACATAATACGCTACGTTTAGGACTTCGCTGATTCGTTCCCCTGCTCCAAAACAAGAACCCACCTGTTCTTCATAACGAGATACGGACCGAAAAGAATAACCACACACCTGCATCTGTGCACTAACATTCCCCTGCTCTTTTAAGACCAACGCAACCCAAGCATGCCCTATTATATTCCCATAGTTATCGGTGCATTTCATATTGGCTTTTCCGAGCGTCATTTTCAAGTCACAGAACTCCAAATTTTATCTTATTTGAGCTTAAAGGTGTCATTTTCTTTTTGATGTTCACACTGTTGTATTTAGATTAGCAGAAAATCCTTAGGCTACTGTAGTCTCAGTAGACCCCTATATAGAACACAATTGTCAGGGAGTAAGAGTAAAGACTACACTCCGGGCACTGGACCCACACGTGGCATTTGAGAGGGCAGAAGTGATGGGGGAGCACCTGGGGGGGCTCAGTCAGTTAAGCGTCTGACTCTTGATTTCAGCCAAGATCATGATCTCACAGTTGGTGAGTTTGAGCCCTGCATTGGTCTCTGAGCTCATAGTGCAGAACCTGCTTGGGATTCCTCTCTTCCTCTCTCTCTCTGCGCCTCCTCAAATTGCACTGTCTCTGTCTCTCTCAAAGTAAATAAAAAATAATTTTTTAATATGGGAAAAAACATATTTAAAAAAAGAAATGATGGTCCTGCTGCCCTTATCAGGCCACTTTTTATGATGAAACCAGAGAAAATATTTCTTTCAAGTCATAATTTTAAATTCCGTTAATTTAAATGTCATTCAATTTTAATGAAATCAATTAGAGTTGAAATTATATTACCTTATGTTTTCTTAATGTTTACTTATTTTTGAGAAAGAGAGACACAGAGTGAGAGTGGGAGAAGGGCAGAGAGAGAGGGAGACACAGATTCTGAAGCAGGTTCCAGACTCTGAGCTGTCAGTTTGATGCAGGGATCGAACTCATGAATGGTGAGATCATGACCTGAGCTGAAGTCGGATGTTTAACTGACCGAGCCACCCAGGTGCCCAAAATTAAATTAGTTTAAACTAATTAAAATTATATATTTTATACTTAATGACATTTCTGTTTCTACTTTCTTTTTTCTAAAACCCATCCATTTTCATTTTTAAACCTCTCTCCAGAGCTATATAGAACTCCTTCCCTTTCCTGAGCTCCGTGCTGGTCCTTAACGCCATTCTGTAGTCAGTGTATTGTACTGACAGTTCCATTCAAGAACCCATTGCTCTTGCATTTGTGGAACTAAAATCTAAAACCAAGTATGGGAGACAGACTAGAAACTACCACAGCGTGGAGGGAGATTTTGGTGGGAGAACTGGTCCTTCCCAATTTCCTAAGTCCCTTTACCCCAGGAGGCTCAAGGAGGATCACTCCAAAGCTGCCATTTTGAGAACGCCTTGGGCCCCCCCAACTCCAAAGGGTATTTTCTGTCTCGCACAAATGTAGCAGAACAAGGCTCTTCCCTTTGGTTTCCACAAAGTCAGTTTAGGAGGGGTTCACTGCTCATATGTTTTAATGAGGATGGACATGGCTTTAAATTTTTACAAGTCCTCGGTAACAATAATGCCTTCTATTTCACTAGAAGTGTTTTGGAAGATCTTTTTGAGCTTGCCTCATTACTCTTTAACACATACCTATAAATAAATGAGCCTTGATTCTTGGAAGAACAAGAGGAAAATGCTCTTCTTGAGGTGTGACAGCTGGCAGACTCGAAAGGGACAATTGGCTTTATTTTATTTACTGCCTTTATTGCCTGTTCTCCTCTGAAGAAATACAAACTGCCAATTAGGGAGGGATGGTGCGCAACATGGAAGGGCTCCTCGGTTTACCAACCATAAAACTTAGCTCCTTTTAAAAAGCAAGACCCTGGACTAAATTTAGAGATGATTACTATACCGTGGATATTATTAATAACTATACAGAAATGCAACATTAATTTTTAAAGGCCTAAGAGCACGAAAAGGGGGAGAATGCAGCTCTGACCTCTTCCACTGGCTGATGTCCTCCCACTAGCTGGTGCTCCACCTCGGGCCAAGTGCATCAGAACATTCCTGAAGGGTCTTTCATTGTCGCTGAGGGTGAGTTTCAGGGCCATGAAAACTGGGTGACATGGAAAAAGTGAAAATGGATGCCTTCCTATGTGGCACATTAAATGTAGGCAATTTGGAAGTTTCGAGGTGTGGATGGGGCATCTAGGGCCTCTTTGTAATGTTTTCTTAAATATTTATTTATTTTGAGAGGGGCGGGGGAGGGCCAGAGAGAGAGAGAGAATCCCAAACAGTCTCCATGCTGTCAGCACAGAGTCCAACGCAGGGCTTGAACCCATGAACCGTGAGATCATGACCTGAGCCAAAAACAAGAGTCAGACACTTAACTGACTGAGCCACCCAGGTGCCCCATGTTTCTGAAATATGTGAACACCGGCAGGCTCACCGTGGCTCGGGGAGGGAAGCAGAGATGAGGGCACAGGAACACCTTAGGAACGACTCTGAGTGACGCTTCAACCAGGACAGCAGACTGATTTCCAGATAGTGGTAATGAAATGGAGCAGAACAAACCAAATCCCCGAAGACTGTGCCAGGCAGTCACACGGTGTCTGTTCGGTTTTACAATAATAACTGACATATAACGAATGCTTTATGTATGCCAGGCATGAGATTAACTTGCTTTTATTCATTATCTCATAGAATACTTAAAAAATAAGTGGCATAGGTGCCATCATCACTTGACACATAAGAAAACCGAGGCACAGAGCGATAAGGTGCCTGCAGAAAGTCACAGGGACGCAATTGTAGGTTTGCGCCAGGATCTCCAAAAGGCTACAGCACGGAGGCCAGGATGAATCCTTATAGTTTCAACGGCAACAGAAATAATGAGTCCACGTGCTGATAATGTGGACTGTTATTCAAATCTGTTGTACTACATCCTCGCTGGACTGCTGTTAGCTGATCCATCAACTGCTCGACAGAAGTGTTAAAATCTCAGGTTATACTGTAGAATTGTCTACTCCTTTAAACTCTGTCAACTTTCTTTCCCCCTTTGGATTTGGAAGCTCTGTTATTGAGCACATACAAGTTTATGAGTGTTATGTCTTCCTGCTGAATTGACCCTTTTATCCTTGTGAGGTATCCTTATGTATCCCATTTTGCTTTGAAATGTACTTTAACTTATTAATACATCCAGTCCGATCTTCTTTGTTGTGTCTGCTTTCCATCCCTATGCTTTTCCTTTTCTGCTTCTCTGGGATTATTTTGATTTTTTTTTTTTTTAAAGAATCCCCTCACAGCTGTCAAATGTGTGTGGTGAGACAGATATGCCAGTTCTGGGTAGGTGAGAATCACAACTCATGCAGCTTCAAAATAGAAAACCTGGTTATACGTGTCAAAATCCATAATAATATACGTGTTCTTCAGCCCAGCCCTTCTACCTCTGCACATTTATGTTTTAAAAAGTAATGTATGGATTCAAGGTTAGACCCCAGACTTATTTTTCTGCTCCCAGAATTGACAATAACTGCTGTTATTGTAGTAAGGCCATTATGGAATATCACCGTACAATTTCTAATGATAACTTTGGACGATCCTCACCTGCTCTGTGCTCCTCCCTCCCTTCTGCCCCTCCTGCCTCTTTCCCTTTGCAAATCGCCTTAACATCTCAAAGGCAAAAGCTTCTAGTATACCTTTAAATTAACTTTAACTCTTACAATTTTATGCAAATTAAGAAAATTTTTTGAAAAAGTGACACATTATCTTCAAACGATTTCATTATGAAATTCTTCAGGCACATAAGAAAATGTTATAAAGGCAGCTATGTGCCCATCATCAAGCACAAGAAATAAAATGATTCCTCAGCCCCTTCTCACTTTGAGCTACACCATTCAGTTTTCTTTCCTCCTCATTCCCAAAACTGCTCTTGTTAAGGTCGCCAACACCCTCCCTGTGGCTAATCCAGTCATTCCCCATCTGCCTTCATTATATGTGATCTACCTACAGTGAGAGTGGCCAGTGACAATTTCTCTTGTCCTCAGCAACGGTGTTCTCACGGGCTTCCCTCCGACCGCTCTTCAATCCTTCTGTATCCCCTCTACTGGTTTATTCTCTTCTCTTCGACCTTAAGGGTGAAAAATCCCATGCCTTGCTCCACAGCCCTCATCTCTTCTCATCTGCATAGTCTCTCCTAAGTTTTTTGCCTCTGGTCCCATGGCTTTTAATAACATTGATATATGTTGGGGCGCTTGGGTAGTTCAGTTGGCTAAGCATCAGACTTTTGATTTCAGGTCATGATCCCAGGGTGGTGGGATGGAGCCCCACGTCGGTCCATGCTGAGCATGAAGCATGAGCCTGTTACCCGAGATTCTCTGTCTCCCTCCCCCACCCCTTCCCACTTGTGCATGCACATACTCTCTCTCTCTTTAAAAAAGAAAAGAAAATAACATTGATATATGAATCTTGTTTATCTTCTGCACTGAGGATGCAGTTAGCAACTGAGTCTATGACATCTCCCCCTGGATATCTCATTGGAATCGTGAACTGACCATGTCCAAAACAAAGCACCGAATTGCTACCACTCCAGCCTTCTCCATCTTGGTAAAAATCATCACCACCTTCCTCGTTTGTGCCTCCATCTAACTTTTCAATAAATGTTCCCAGCTGTCCCTTCCAAATACCCCGAATAACTTTCCTTCTCTCCGTCTCCACTGCATCCTCTCTGATCCACACCACCACCACCCTTTACCTGCAGCTGGGCCACCGGCTCCTGTCCCTCCCCTCTCTCCATCTGTTCTCCACCCAACATGGAGAAGAGAGCTTTTATTTTATTTTATTTTTTTTTGACATTTATTCATTTTTGAGAGAGACAGAGCATGAGCAGGGGAGGGGCAGGGAGAGAGGGAGACACAGAATGGGAAGCAGGTTCCAGGCTCTGAGCTGTCAGCACAGAGCCCAACATGGCGCTCCAAATCACAGACTGCAAGATCATGACCTGAGCTGAAGTCGGACACTTAATCGACTGAGTCACCCAGGCGCCCCAAGAAGGGAACTTTTCAAGTGCAAATCAAGTCATTGCCGCCCACCCCACTTAAAACCGTGAAATAAGACAGAAGAAACTAAAGCCATCAGAGTCTGTATGCCCCTCTGGTGAGAATTTTAAATCCCCTTGGGTGATGACTCAGGGTAACAGCCACGTGTCCTAACTGCCAGTCCAGCTACCTGCTCACAAGCCTCCTTTCACATTTATACTTTGTCTGCTTATCGTTATGTGGAGTCCCTCATAGGGTTTTACTGGGTAAAAATGAAGTTGGGGCAGCGCTGATTCCCAGTTCAGCCACTGGCAAGTCAAACATTCAGCACCGGGTTCTGTAACTTCTCTGTGGTATATGATTTCCCAGCGTTAGAACCCGTCCTGAGTTTGTGTCTGACAAAATGAAGTCTTTCCTGTATATAGAGATTTACCTTAAAAAGATATCCTTGGATTCAAACAGTCTTATTTATTTACTTATTTATTTATTTACTTTGAGAGAGAGTGGATGCCACTAGGGGAAGACAGAGAGAAGGAGAGAGTCCCAAACAGGCTCCTTGCTGTCAGTGCAGAGTCTGATGCGGGGCTCAAACCCGCCAACCATGAGATCAGCACCTGAGCCGAAACCAAGAGTCAGATGCTTAACCGACTAAGCCACAGTCATTTTTTTATTGAGCCTCAGGAGCTGAATTTTTCCATATGGTTGGACTTGAAGCTACAAAATTATTTAAGCATTTTCCAGTAGTTTCCAAAATATATAAAAATGTGCTTATTATCCTTCTGAGTATGTCATTACTCTGCTCAGAAATGAATATAGTTCCCAATTGCCCCTCAAAGTCCAATATCAAACCTTTATCTCATACTTCTGAGAGTCTCTAGCTCCTTCCCCCTGAACGTCCACTTGCCACATCCCCTGTCCCGGAGTCAACCACACTCAAACTGTATCCACGCCTATCTCTCCCTTCACAGAATGCTGTCTTCTCACGCACTGCACCCCAACTCCAGCATGCCGACCACCCTCTCCGTATTTTAAAAATAAAAGTTATCCTCAGGTTGCTGGGTGGCTCAGTCGGCTCAGGTCATGATCTCCCACTTTGTGAGTTCGAGCCCTGCATTGGTCTCCATGGTGACAGCTGTCTGCTTAGAATTCTCTCTCTCTCTCTCTCTCTCTCTCTCCGCTTCCCCTCTCTGCCCCTCCCCTGCTTGCTCCCTATCTCTTTCAAAATAAATAAATAAACTAACCAACTAACTAACTAAAATAAATAAATAAAAATAGAGGCCATTCTCCAATTTCCAAGTCTTTGTTTTAAAAAATCCATTCTCTGCTTGATCCCTCCTGGAGGGAATGTTCTAGTCACTCCAGCAGGAATTTTAGACTACACACTTGCAAAAATTTCCCCTTCCTCTCTCTCTCCATCTCTCTCTCTCACACACACACGAGTCTCTAAGATACGAAACAAACACACACACTACTACGGAGAGTGAATCATGAATCATGCGAAACTGAGGGAAACATACACTTCTACTTCCAAGATCACCAAATTTTTAACGTGGCAACAGTGACGAAGTAATCCTTCAATGCTATCTGACGTGTCGTCATGGTAGAGGGAGGAGCACAAAAGATACTGAAAACAGGCAATTCCACAGTAACTTAGAGTATGGTTATCACCACAGTGACCGTGACACAGTAGCAGCGATGTCTCCATCACAGGGGAGGCTCCCCGCAGCCCACGCTCTGCTTCATACACTATGTGTGGCTTTAAATTAAAAATTTAAAAAAGTATATCCATAGGGCAGATAGTAAAAAATATCTCATTGTTCGAACATCTTGCTCAAGTGACTTTTAAATTTTTTTTTAATGTTTTATTTATTTCTAGGAGAGAGAGAGAGACAGCGAGAGCAGGGGAGGGTCAGAGAGAGAGGGAGTCACAGACTGAAACAGGCTCCAGGCTCTGAGCTGGCAGTCAGCACAGAGCCTGACGCGGGGCTCGAACCCACGAACCGCGAGATCATGACCTAAGCGAAAGTCGGACGCTCAACCGACTAAGCCACCCAGGCGCCCCTCAAGTGACTTTTAAAAAAACTACAGTTTCTGTTGTAACACTCAAAACCATGGAAAACACTTCAAAAATCAGAGAAGACTAAGAGGCTAAACCCCAATATCCAAAACAAATGGTGAAAATAACTGACAAGAAGAGCCATTGTCAATAAGGAAGTGCGGACGTTTGTAGTGAAGAGGTAGACTAAAATCTCCTTCTTTCATTCATTCCACACTGAGTACCTATTTCATGCCGCATTTCATGCCGCATTCCCAGGTTCACCCCTGGGAATAGAGAAATGAGAAGGAATCCGTGTCTGTCGAGGGGAAAATGGCACATTCCAATGGGGAAGACATTCCAGAAAGTGGCCATTACTGGAGAATAAAAATTGCTTCCATCAGGCAGGGAGGCATCAGCCCAAGGGCACTGTCAGGCAAGCCGAGGACAAAAGAATGATGGGGCCGTGCCAGGTGGTGGGGGAAGAGGCATTGGGGACGAGAAGTACAGGTGCAGCCTGTGCAAAGGTCCCGGGGTGGGGAGTTTGGTGCAAGCAGCTCAGGGCGGCTGCCGGGGCTGCGTAAACAGGAGTCCGGCCGCGCGCTCCCCACCCCGCCACTCCAGGGGCCACCGACCGCTCCCACGTGGACATCTTTATTACCCGAAATGTCTTACATCTGTAGTATAATTGTGTTAATCCAAACTGGACACGTCTTATATTTCTAACTATTTTTTGGCAGATAGCAGCAAAATGCCTTGTTCTAACAAAAATTAATGCATTATGACAGTTCTCTGATGATGGAAATAAAGTATATTATTCTAACACTATATATAATATTTTATATATCATATATATTTATTATATATAATCTATAATACGTTATACAATCATAACACTATATATATAATGATGTTATATAACACTACATATAGTGTTATATATTCTAACACTTTTATATACATATATATTCTACTTCAATTTACAAAAGAGAACTATATTTGATCATCAAAAGATTTTATTGATAAACAAGAACTGCATTCTAGCTGATACACCAACTGGTGAACATGTTAAGGTTAAAAAGCACAGCCTATTGGTATGAGATGGATGGATAGATGTAACATTGCACGTTGCACTTCTTATGAGTATTTACCTGAACAGCATCACCGAGATGCCAACTTAAGTCTTCTATCACTTCCCTTGTGACCCACCTTGCTATGCAATAACATCCCTGTTTGCCATGATAACCCGCATGTGAGGATTATATTCAAGTTAGCCACATTATACAATAATGCCCTAAATATGGTAATTATTTATTGTTATGAACCAAGACAATAATCAAGTGCCATTAAAATTTAGAAGCATGTTGCATAGTTTTATATTGTTGCAATTACTAAGATAAAATACTTGCCAGGTGTGAGGAAACGAAACTTAGGATCAGAAAATGGAGCACTGAAAGCCATTAGAGAAGAAAATGAAGCAATGCTATTGAATAAGCATTTGGAGATAATAAATGAAATGTTGGGAAAAGCGCACATCATGTTACCCCGGGAGGGGGCGTGAGCTTGATTCTACCATCAGCTACTTCCTTGTCCGCTGTCATGTACAAATTGTATGAAATATTGGAAAAGAAAAATCAGAAGAAAATATATCAGGTTAATTATTGTATCCTAGTGACTGAGTTTCTAATTATTTTGATTAATTTTTTAAACTTTTCATTAGGTTCAACAATTTGATTCCTATCACTAGCATGGAATGACTTCATGTTTTTAATCGTTCCTGTTGAGAAAATGTAGTATTCCAAATTACACTCTTTTAATTGGAGAACGGTCTTTTATTTCTAACTCTCACAAACTTGCTTTGTGGGCTGGGGGTGGCTTGGGGCTGAAACACAGGGCTCCGGGGGCACTGAGCGAGCTGAGACCATCACAGATTTTTAAGTGTGCGAACAACTCTTGATCTAGCTTTTAACAGGCATATGAAATCAATTGAAAGCTTTATTTTCGTTAGCTCTTCACAAAAAGAAAAATATCTTGACCCATGGGGATAGCAAAAGAAAAAACAACAGCTGTTCATTAAATGAATATTACGCATCTACATCGGGCATGGCATATTATGCCAAATGCATAGGCAATAAAAATGAAGAAAGCAGAGAATGGCATTTAAAAAGCTTTTAAATTTTCAGCAACTTTGGATCTCCTGCTGCCTTGGTAGAATGTGAAAGGATACACCCAGAGAGCAAGGACCCCCAAAATTGGGCTCGGGGATGGGGGTGGGAACAGACGAGGCAGATGGCACTAAAACTCGAGGTTACGGACACTCGGTATCGGGAACAGCGCTGGCCCTCCACCCCCACCCCCCTCAACAGCCTCATCCCGCGTTTTCTACCTTCCTCGAAGAAGAAAACGCAAGCACACTTGTATTCTTTCCGTCTTCATCGCGCCCACTGTTTTGCCCGTATTTGTTTTTCTCGAATGCTCCTGGTGACGGTCACATGTGAGTACACGAGGCTCTGACCTTTGACTCACCAGCTGCACGAGAAGCCTTTGTCTGGATAGTCAGTGTGTGAGATTCTGGTCCCATCAGAGGTGCTCGCCGGCCGTTTGCTGTTCCAGCAAAGCTTCACCGGTTGCCATAGCTTTGATTTCTCCCCAAAAGGTGAGGCTGTTCATCGTGCCAGCCTCTCTTCTTGATGCTGCGCAGCGGTAGCCACTTCCTCCAAGTCCGGGTCCTTCAGCACTGCTGACTGCCCAGCGCACCCCCTAACACCAAACGAGGAATTTTCGAAGGGAGACAGAGCTGCCCTCTCTTCTGCCATGTAATGACTGAGAATCTCTGGGCAGAAGATCTACACTCTGTCTCCTCCCACATTTGGAAGCCTCCAATCTAAAATCAATTATTTTTAGATAAAAAAAATAATAATGTCCTTCCAAATACAAAGGAATGATTCCTTAAGTAGCTCTTTCCGTGGCTCTTTGAGTATCTGCATGTCCTGCATGGGAAGGGGTATCGGTCTCAGCTGTGACGCTCCTGCCCAGTAGTGGGGGGTCGTCGGCTGGTGTGTGACCTGGAAGTTATTTCCTGTGGGACAATATGGAGTGAAGGCTGCGACTTCTCCCCCAAGTCAGACTAACAATGGGGCACAAAACAGACACAGAGACACAGAGAGCAGACACACACACACACAAAGAATGGAAATAAGAGAAGAAGAGGGACACTGTTCTCAAGAATATCGTTTTTCTGAGAAATACCTCGCAGTCCAGCAGGGCAGGGTTCCGCACGGTAGCAGATTAGGAACAGAACAAAGAGAAAGTCCCATGCATCTAGAATGAAGCTCTATTCCAGGTCCATCCCACGTGGACCATCCCCAGAGTCTCTGAGGCCAGTGAGACATTCCGTGAGGCAGGTTCTAGAAAGGAGGGATGGAGCCCAGCAGGCCGCTGAGGACACTTGGTGAATGTCCTTACCCTGGTGGGTAAGATTTTGTCTTCTGGGAAATGGAAGACTTGTTAGCAGAGGAAATGCATGATTAAATTTAGTTTAGGGAGGTCATTGGTCCTTAAAGTGGGAAATCTAGTCCATCATGGACCACAGGGTCCCAGCTTTGGGACCTTAACGTCCCCCCCTCCCAGATTTGCTTGGGCAGTATGTCTGCCTGGATACTTTTTATGGTGAGTAACTTAAAGTCTGAATCAAACTGGCTTAATAAAGGGAAATTCTTGGCTCACACAACAGAGAAGCCCAGGGGTAGATCAGGCTTTAGGTGGGGTGGAATCCCAGAGTCCAACATCAACAGGGACCCAGTGTTTTCCAGACTCTCCCCTTGACCTCCCAAAGGGGATCCCACGTCTGATCCCACGTCTGATCTTCTCCAGCCTGTAATACATCTGCCAACAGTATCAGAGACACCTGCCTCCTCATTTACATACAGAGAGATAAAGAACATCTCTTTCCCCAACCATCAAAGCTTCATTCGCACAGCCCCGTTCAGATCACTCACTCTCCTGAATCCCTGCGGCCCTGGTGAGCCATGCACTGAATGGTTTGGGGAGAGATTCTATTGCTTCATGAACCAATCCCTGTGTGACTTGTGCTCACAACGGGGTTTGGGTCTGTATGAATTCAAACAGCACGGTCACGAAGTCTTGGGGAGGGGGAAGTGGATCTCAGTGAGGCAACCACACTTCACCAATTTCCTCCTCTAGTTATTCTTGCACTGAATATGGAAACAGGGCAGTATGCAGAATCTACAGTCTTTTCTCCTGCTCATGAGCACAACAATCAAAAAGTGTGAGACCCACACAAAGTTTGATGCGGTATATGCAGTGGGTTGGTGTCCTCCAAAAAATTCATGTCCTCCCAGAGCCTCAGCATATGATCTTATTCGGAAATTAGGTTTTTGCAGATACAATTGATTAAATTAAGGTGAGGTCATACCGGATTACGGTGGCCCTAAATCAATTACGACCGGCGTCCTTGTAAGAAGGAGAGAGGACTCAGCGACACACACAGAGAAACGGCCACGTGAAGATGGAGACAGGGAACAGAGTTAAGGAGCTAGAAGCCAGGAATGACCAGGAGCTGGATGGGGCAAGGAAGGATTCTCCCCCAGAGGGAGCGTGGCTATGCCAACGCCGCGGCCTCAGACTTCGTGCCTCCAGGCTGTGAGAGAACAATTTTCCACCAAGTTTGTGGCAGTTTGCTATAGTAACCCTGAAACTAATACAGTATTCGTCACAGATAATTTATAAATTGGGATTGTGTTCACCTTCAAGTACCAGAAACAAAAATGTGGCTTAAGGGGCACCTGGGTGACTCAGTCGGTTAAGCGTCTGACTTCGCCTCAGGTCATGATCTCGTGTCCATGGGTTTGAGCCCCGCAGCTGTGCTGACAGCTCCGTGCCTAGAGCCTGCTTCAGATTCTGTGTCTTCCTCTCTCTCTGCTCCTCCCCTGTCCATGCTCTATGTGTGTGTGTGTGTGTGTGTGTGTGTGTGTGTGTCTCAAAAAAATAGTAAACTTTTTTTTTTATTTAAAAAATGTGTCTTAAACAAGATTATTCTCACATGTAATAAGGAGGTTTGAAGTCAGCAATCAGGGATGGTCACAGTGGTCTGGGTGGCTCTGTGGACCTAGGCTGCCTCTACCTTCCTGCTCTGCCATGAGGCACCACATGGTCCCGAGCAGGGGAATGCAGCCAGTGCCTTCTCCTTAAAAAACATCATCTTCTTATTTGGAAAGAGATGCCTTCAACAGGCCTTGTGCCTGTCACTGACCTGTATCTCATTAACCTATATCTGCTTATAACACTTTAACCAGTGTCAGACAGTCACTCTGGTTGCAAAAGGGTCTAGGAAATGGAGTGTTTTAATGAATTAGAGTCAAGAACAGCATTAGCCACATTATAGAAGACTCCCCTTGGTGGGGTAAAATTTCACTCAGGCTGCAGCAGGAAACTGTGTTGGAAATTGAGTTTGTTGCATCCAATGGGTCTACAGCTGAATGTGGTTCCAGCTTCTCTGTGGCCACTAGAGAGCTTAGAGCTAAATCTGAGACCCACTCACCATTTTAAAGGACAAATTAACATTTGTTTCTGGGCCAATCCCACCTGCTGGCTTTTAATATTTCTCCTTTGGCCAGACCACGTTCAAGTGTTTGTTTTGACGTTTGATATTGTCATGTTATTTTTATAAACTGAAGTCCTTCCTCACAGGACAGAAAGGAGAGAGACTGTCTGAGAGAGACAGAAGTAATGAGGGCTAAGTCTAACAGGATTTTTGAATGGGGGTTAACGGGTTTTATTTTGGATATTCAAGTTTTGAGATAACCATGGGATATTGAATAAATAATAATATATAGGGGTGCCTGGATGGCTCAGTTGGTTGAGTTCAATTCTTGGTTTCAGCTCGAGTCATGAACTCATGATTCATGACATCGAGCCCCTTGTAGGGCTCTGTACTGAGAGCATGCAGCCTGCTTGAAATTCTCTATCTCTGCCCCTCCCTCGCTCATGCTCACTTGTGCTCTCTCTCTCTCTCAAAATAAATATTTATTTTTTTAAATATTTTTTATTTATTTCTAGGAGAGAGAGAGAGAGAGACAGCGTGAGCAGGGGAGGGTCAGAGAGAGAGGGAGATACAGACTCTGAAACAGGCTCCAGGCTCCGAGCTGGCAGTCAGCACAGAGCCCGACACGGGGCCCAAACCCACGAACCGCGAGATCATGACCTAAGCGAAAGTCGACGCTTAACCGACTGAGCCACCCAGGCGCCCCAAAATAAATAAACGTTTAAAAAAGAAGGTGAAGATTTGAAAATGGCAACATTTAGGCCGTGGGAGTAGCTGAGACAACCAAGGGAAATAGAACGAAAAGAGAAAAATGATGGAAAAGAAAAGGAGGAGGAGGTGCTGCAAAGAAAGAGAATGAGACACTCACTTGAAGCTCCTTTCTGGATTCAAGAAACACCTGCTTGGGCTGCTTATGGTTCCAAGTAGACAGTCTGGCGCCACCTGTCTCATGTTGGCTAGGACTTTTTGCTCCAAATTCTATTTTATCAGATTCATTTAACTCTCCACAATAGATACAACTCCTCAGCTCCAGACAGAAAGGAAGAAATCAATATGAAATTATTTAGCATCTCTACACATGTCCTTTATCAGGGACTATTGGAAATTTGGTCCAAAAATTTAAGACTGGGTCTATAAGACAACCCATTTTCCCTCTGCTCCCGAAACAGCCCTCATAACACGCCCTGGGGTTTGGCCAATAAGTCCATTATTGTTATTCCCTAGTGAATTTTGGAATTAAACCTACTTGGATTCCGAAATGAAGATGATGTCTGATTGCTCCTGACAAGTCCCTCCTGATTTTGTGTGTACATTTGTGAGTATGTGTTTCCCTTTTCATTGAGAACATTGGCAGACGATATGGTGCCCACCATATCCCCTCACTCCCGCCAAATTAGTGTCATTACCTGGTGCTAACCACCAGCACCTGCAGATGTTGGCAAGCCATAGGTGACAGTTTCTGAGCACTGCCCTCGTTTCTGCCATTTGGGAACTGTATTTGTTTCCTATGGCTGTCGTAACAAATTACCACAAGCTTAGTGGCTTAAAACAACACAAATCTATTATCTTAGATAATACACAGTACCATTTTCTTAGATAGTACACAGTTCTGTGTACATCATTTGCCCAACATGGATCTCGTCAGGCTAAAATGGTGTCAGCCATGCTGCAATCTTTTCTACAGACTCTAGGGGGCGATCTGTTTCCCTGGCCATTTGCTAGGGATTGCACTGAATGTGTAGATTGCTTTGGGTAGTACAGACGCTTTAACAATATTTGTTCTTCCAATCTGTCAGGAGCCATTTTCTGAACTCACTAAGTTGAGAAAACTCCATGTGAGTTTAAGGCAAGTTTGCACGGTCTCTTACCGTCAGATGACAACCGATATCCACCCCCATCCAATTATTTCTGCTTGAGCACCGACCCCCAAGGCACCTTGTTGATTGGTCTCGGGAGTGACTTGTCCCCTTATTCTGGCCCTGCTATGATGATTGCACCTTGTGAAGGAACTTATTGTGGGAACTTCTTCTTTTGATTATGGGCACAGACATCGTGTCTCCAGCAGGTCCTGTTTTCCCCTTGAGCTATGAACAGGCTAATAACCCTTATTCATAAAAGATTGACCTTTATGTGTACAATTCTGTTTCTACCGTTGCATTAGTCCAAGAGGTTCATACAGCTCAACATGTAAAGCAGCTAGCCAAAAATGTCTCTCATGCCCTAGCTATTCAAGGAATCATAGACAAAAAACTAGACACAAAGGTAAATGCACTCGAAGAGGTTATTCTGTGTATTGGAAATGAGCTAATCTCTTTAAAGGTATGGTTGGCTCTCTGGTGCCATAAGGAATATAACTGGACAATTAAGTCTGGCCCGGAGACAAAGAGCCTAACTTAGAGAGAAGGAACAGATAAGGGCAGAACATAAGTTACTACATGTATCTTTGCTAACTGGTGATGTATAGCAGCCCCTTCCCTAAGGCCTACATTCCACAAACACCTTCCCTTACCCTGGCAGCTGTGATGAGGATGGATAAGAGTATCTACAAACCTATGACTTAATCTTAGTGTTATTAAAATGTGTATGTTATCCTGTTTTTCACTAAGAACACCATGTTATTTTCTTAGTTACTCAACCTCACTATAATTGGGGCAGTTCTGCAAGAAGACTTCTGTGAAACCTGTTTCTGTACATTTTCCAAAGCATCTTATCACAGAGAACTGTCCATTGTAAAAATTCCTTTTTCTGATGCCATGTTAACATTTGACCTATAAATAAAGACACCAAAACCGACAGGATGGAGATGCCTGCCTGGTGGTCGGAAAGGATCTCAGGGCTTTCTCAGTCTCTCTCACTGACACCATCCATCCTTCAGGGACCCCTGGACCGGCCGGAGCCGGCCTCCAGCACCAATCCATGAGCATGGATTGTTTTTCCATTTCTTTGTATTATCTTCTTTCATAAGTCTTCTATAGTTTTCAGAGTACAGATCTTTTACCTCTTTGTTAGGTTTATTCCCAGGTATCTTACAGTGTTGGATACAACTGTAAATGGGACTGTATCCTTGATTTCTCCTTCTGCTGCTTCATGATGGTGTAGAGAAATGCAACAGAATTCTGTATGTTGATTTTGTGTGCTGTGACTTTACTGAATTTGTGTGGGGAATGAGTTTAAGAATTCCCTCAGCTTGCACCAATGGGTTAACAATGCTTAGGGCAGAAAGCCAAAACAGGGCAAAATCGCCCCCAGAGTAGAACAAAATATAGAGTAGAAAGCCTCTTTCATAGGAGGAAAGCTCCCAAGAACAGTAGGAGCTGAAAGCCCCGGCAGCAGGGAGAAACCGTCCAGAGCTAATGTGCAAGAAAAATGCCTTGTTAACCCTGAAGTAGCATGCTCTAACTGTCTTAGCCCCTAAAAATGTTAGGGTAAACAGACACAGGCCTGGTGTAAACAGCCTGCGGTAAACAGCCATCTGCTTGGTTTGTCTTGATCCTAACCCCTAACACCACACACCTTCAAGATCCCCTTTCTCTCTCGTATGAGTTAATGATCACTGTTTTATTGTCTCTTTCTGCTTATCCACCACAGTTGTAAGCCTTCTGATCCTAACAAATAAGGAGCAAGGGCCCTTCCTCAAGGTTCTTGTCTCCTCCCGGACATGAGCCTCTCTCGTATTCAATTCTGCATCTGCTCTCTTGCTAGAAAAGAGAGAACTCCAGGCTCAAAGTCTGCCATAAATTGGTGTATCAGTTCTAGCAATTTTGGGGTGGAGTCATTCAGGTTTCTACATAGAGTATCATGTTGTCTGTAAGGAGTGAAAGTTTGATTTCTTCCTTGCCGGTTTGGGTGCCCTTTATTTCTTTTTGTCGTCTCATTGCTGAGGCCCTGCTCATTTGGAATGTAGGCGAATCAGTGCCTTGTAGTTACAGGACCAAAGTCACTGTTTCCTTGCTGGTTATCATATGGGGGCCATTCCCATTCCTTAGATCCCAGTCTCTGTCTCTGCCCACAAGGCGCGTCAAGACCCTCTCCCCCTTTGAATCTCTGTTCCTTCTTCCAACGCCTCTGTCTGACCCCACCGGTAAAGTCCTCCACTTTCACGGTCTCATGTGCTGAACGTTGTCCAGTGTCAGGTTCCTAATAAGGAGGAGCATCTGTTTTGAAACCCAGGCATTTCAGCTACTGAGGCTGGGCTCTTAACCACTCCAAGATAGTGCTTCTCTAACAAAACTCATTTGGGACAAAGAGAAGCAGCGTTATGTCAAGCCAGTTGGAAACTAGGGCAAAAAGAAAAATTAGTCTACCAATATTGTCTTTCCTTAAAACGGTGATATTTTAATATAAATGTTTTTAATTATTTTGATTTTTAAAAATATTTCATGACATGTTATCTTGATTACCATATTTTCAGTCCCCCCCCACCCCCACCCTACATATGGCATATGGCTGAAGTGAGGGCCTCACTCTCCTCCCAGGGTCCAGGGAGAAGAGCACACCACTGGCTGCCCTTTATGGGAACCTATGTTCCGGAACACCTTTCCCAGATCCAGATGTCTAAGCTGCTTAAGATTTAAAAAAAAAAAAAAAAAGGATTCCGTATGAATGAAAATGGGGGAAGAGAACCAAAACTGTTCATAATATTCTGAAACATACAGAGCAATAAATCTTATCTTTATATTCCCCATTGATCCCAAGGAGAACAATGACAGTGAGGGAGACAGGACTCATTCTTTTCCTTACTACAGTGTGTCTCCGACTATTCAGGAAAGGTCGCCAAACATGTTCAGAACCTCATTTGATCAGAAGGGGGAGCTCTTGTTTTTTAGTTTTTGTTTCCCCATTTCCCCAGTACCCAAGGCTTCAGCATCTGGGTTTCTTTGTTTTGTAAACAGAGAAAGAGTATTAAGGATTCTATATAAAAGGCCAAGTTACTGTTTGAGTTGATCACACCATTGCTGCTTGAAGCATTTGTCTTCTGCCTTTGTTTTGTCCTGTCCCCAGGTGGTTTCACTCTGCTCAACGGAAGACCTGTGTGTCTGGTAAGGGGATGGTCATCTTGAGAAAAGTTCAGTGTTTCCAGTCTTAAAACTAATGCTTTACCCCTTTGCAGCCACTAGAGGGCCATGGACACCCACCATAACGAAATTCAGACTCCGGAAATTTAATAAATTGGTCATTATTTACTTTATAAAGGCATTCTTTTAAGACAGTTTCTTAGGATAGTCTTTTAAATATATTCATTTCTTGGGGCGCCTGGGTGGCTCCGTCGGTTGAGCATCTGATTCTTCATTTTGGCTTGGGTCATGGGCCAAGGGTCGTGAGATAGAGCCCCCCATCGGGCTCTGCACTGAGCATGGAGCCTGCCTGAGATTCTCCCCACCCTCTCTCTCTACCCCTCTGCCCTGCTCCCACTCATATTCATATATAGATGATATGTATATATTTCATATATATAATAAAGATATTCATTTCTTTTGTATTCATTTGTATAGTATTTATTTAAATTTCAAGATCGCCTACCAAGCCCAATTAAATTTGAAGTAAAAAGTTACTTACATGGCTTTCATATATTGAACAATATTTAAAGGTTACAGCCTGCATTCTGTACAGGTCTGTGCTAGACAGTGGGGCTGCCAAATTGAGAAAGACTCAATCCTTGTCTTCAAAAATAGACAAATTAAACCATGAGAGACTCTTGAATGCTGACAAAAACTGAGGACTGATGGATGTGGGGGGGGGGGGAGGAGCTGAAGCTATGAAGCGTGAAGGAGTATGAGCGGGATACACAACATGTAATATGAAAACTGAGTCAATCTTTATATTCCACACGTGTTTATCGCTTGAGATTTAGGAAACCCAAGATCATTCCCACACAGAAGATTCTGTTCACCGTTGGATTTATTGGAGAAAACAAAGAAACAGGGAAACAGCCCCAAATCGGACTACATCAGAAATCTAAAGTTACCGACCAACCACCGTGATGTTTTATCCCCCTAAGGAAGTTAATTGTTTAAAACCCTTTAAAAGGGGGCGCCTGGGTGGCTTAGTCGGTTAAGCGTCCGACTTTCGCTTGGGTCATGATCTCGCGGTTNAGTTTATAAAACCCTTTAAAAGATATTTTTAATTTAAAAAAAGGGTAAAAACAAAATGTCTTCTCCCAAGGCCATGCTGCGCAGCCTGACCCGGGGCACTGCCCTCTCCTGCGGCTTTGAGGAGCCCGCACGAGCCCCCGGGCCCGGGGCTCCTGCTCCGTGAAGGGGGTACGTCTCCTCCTCTGGTTTGCTCAACAGGGAGCCGAAGGGGGTCACAGAACAAGGGCAGAGCGTGAGCCTGGAGGTTCCTGCCAAACCGAAGGTCTGAGCGCTGCCCTTTGCCCACTGACCCGGGCCCTGGGCTCTGAGTCAGCTCGGATCAGAGAGCAGCACGCCAGGGACTTCTGAGCCCCGAGGCCCTGGCCCAGCTCCTGGGTCCCCGGAGCTCCCAGGACAGGAACCGGCCGCCTGCGGCAACGGGGTGTAGGCAGCAGGCTGCCAGCAGGCATCTGACAGCCGGCGACCCTCGCGGGCACCCCTCAGGGAAGGGGCGAGGACGGTGCCTGAGGGGCCTCTCAAGCTCTAACTTGGAGCCGGGACAGCGTGGAGTCGCAGCGGAGGGAGCGGAGAAAAGCCAGGCCCCGGAGGGCGACGGCGGGTAGTGTGAGCGGCGAGGGCTGAGCGAGCCGAGCGGGGCAGACGGCGCCCAGGGACCTCGCAGTCGGCTCCCCGAGCGGGAGGGCACCCGGGGCAGCAGATGCGGCTCAGCACGTGGGCAGGAAGGGCCCAGGATCAGGGCAGGAGGCACCTGTGGACTGTTTGCAGAAGAGAGTGTCGGGGACGGGGGAGGGGACAGTGGGTGAGGACACCCTAGAAGGAAGGCCGGCTTGAAGGACACTTGGACTTGGTGAGCCGGCGCCGGTCCTGTGTGTGAGGCCCCAGGGTTTCAGCAGCGGGGCCCGGGGGGCATGTTCTCCCAGATAAGCGGTGCAGCGTCAGTGCTCAGATGACGGCGGTGACACAGACACAGAGGGGTGCCTCCCCATGCCCTCAGAACACAGCGCAGCCGTGTCCTCAGAGGCCTCCGAGAGCAGGCTGAGGTCCCGGTGGTGGAGGCGACCGAGCTGCCCGCCCCCCAGCCACAACTGAGTCACCCCACTGGCAGCGCGTCACACCTCGGCGGGTGCCCGAGAGGCAGGTGGATACCTGTCGCCAGACCCCCTCAGGCGGGGAAGGTGCCGAAAGGAGGTCAGCCGCGGGCCCGCAGGAGGTACCCCAGACCGTGAGGCTGCACAGACAGAATCACAGGTGTTCTGATGGGACCTGAATCCCCAAACTCACGGGGCAGGCGACAGGCAGGGGCCCAGTGACAGCTGACCATCGCAGGGAGAGATCTCTGGCCACAGTGCAAAGGAGAAGCTGACACACAAGTCCCTCAAAGGCAGTGCCCACGTGTCTTCAGTGTGGCCCTCTGACATGCCGCAGTTGGCACGGGGCCTGGCGCCGCGGGGACAGGGATGCTGTTCCTCAGGCAGGTCTGGGGCAGGAGTCTGGTTGGGACACGGTTGTCAAGGTCCAGAGGAGACAGCATCCAAGGTCCTGGGGCAGCAGGGGCCGAGAGGGGGCCATGGAGTGAAGATCCGCCACCGAGAGAAGACGCGTTTGGGGAGTGAAATCAATAGGATGTGGCTTCCAATGAGCGGGAAGCAGATTTGAAAATGTCACCCGGTTGGCCGCCTTGGATGACAAGGGGCAAGCTGTCACAGAAGAGCTCTTTCCGGAAACTCCTGAAGGCAGGGGGCTGGGAACTAAGCTGATATGATGTAGTAAAAGGCCTGAAAATAATATGCGTCCAGCATCAAATGTGACTACCGTCAGCTGCGTATGGAAACGACGATGGGGCACTGCACCCAAGGAGACCTGGGCTGGAGCTGACGGGCACACGAGGTGACCCGGGAGTGGCACGCCAATTAGGAGTCACGCTCTGGAAAAACGCAGGGCACGTGAAACACGCCATCTGTTGCCTCAGTGTTGAGAAACATCTTTGACCTTGTGTTTACGCCTCTAACCTGTTCTGTCGACACGGAGGAATTTGGCTGAAGAAAGCCTGGTTTAGCTCCCCCACCTCTGAACACGTTCATGGAGGCTCAACCTTTACTGCTATTCGACAGGCGTCTTAAAAAGGAGACACAAAAGGCTGCCAGAGAATGAAAGTGAGTTCACGGACTTAGATGTAAAGATGGAGATGTTGTTTAGAGTTTACATCCCAGGGTTAAAAATAGCATCCTTCTTCATTGGAAGATGGGATCTTTTTTCCTGGGGTTATTTTTCTCTGTGATTTTGAGTATTGTCTTTTTAATCTACATTTTGGTGCAGTCAGGTCGCAAGCAGAGGCTCACAGCTTTCAAATATTTCAGTTCGGATGCACAGAGGAGAATCCGAACAGACTTAAGTCAAGTAGGCAGATTTCTGGCCTCTCCTTGAGACGAAGGGTGTATGGAATGCACCAAATGACCCCGAGCTCTCGCTTTCCAAGTGTCTGTCTGCACTCCCTCCAAATTCACGCACGTCACTAATTTCAGAGCGAGTGATGCACTGACGCGGTGTAGACCTCTCTACAATCCAAATGACAAGCGAGGGAAGACAGAGAGTCATCCTTTCTCTACACTGCTCCTTCCAGAGTCCATGAACAAAGGTTTTTACTGCCTGGAGAGGGGATCAGAAGACACAGCATGAGAAGGAAGACTGAGGGTGTCCAGCCAGACGGCCAGCCTGGAGACCATGAGATGGCCCGGGGAGCCAGAGAAACTTTCTAGAAGTGCAGTGGTGATGATTTTAGCTTGGATGGCACGGAGAAGGAAACAGTTATTGCCTTGGACACAGAGAAGTTTTCTACCTAAGCAGCTCGGTGGCGGTTGAAAGCATGAAGCCTGGAGTCCTCAGCCGTAACACGTGAAGAAGTTTCTTAATCTCTGGCTGGCTCTGTCGCCTGTCTGTAAACTAGGAGTATTTGCAGTCCCTTTCTCTAAATCTTATGGGAAGGTTAATGATGAGGTAGCAGACACACAGGACTCAGACAGTGCCTGGCACGTGGGAATCACCCAACAAATGCTAATAATTTTGATTACTGTTATTCTTGCTCCCCGGAAAGAGAAGTGAAAGTCAACCCAGTTATGTGCTGTGTGCGAACAGTAAAACACTTTGCAACAGTCAGCATAACTAGACAGGGAAAAATGCTTTGGTATAATAATCTTACTTCATACGATCACATTCGGTGCCATTGGTACTTAGGCTGAGGGCACACACACACACACACACACACACACACACACACACACAAGTGTCGGGAAGAAGATATGAGAGAAGCAAGTGCCACCTTGTAGGACAGGCAAGGAGGGGACCCCACAGACGTGGTGCCCACTTGGCTAACGGGGTGCTGTGCTTGCACCGTGGGGCTCGCTGGCCGCATTGTCCCCATGGGAAGCACGATGCTTGCATGGTCTCCCTTGGGGTCTGGGGAGGGAGCAGGAGCAGAAAATATCACTTCTATCTTTGTCCACAAAATTCAAATGCACAGATCTCCTCATTTCCTCCGTAAGTGCCTGGTTGTTCAAGGGTGCTTGATGTCGCCAAAATCCATGGGGAGAAAATAAAAAGTATTGTTTAAAAAATCTGTGGGGAGGGGCGCCTGGGTGGCTCAGCTGGTTACGCGTCCGACTTCGGCTCAGGTCATGATCTCATGGTTCGTGGGTTCGAGTCCCGTGTCCGGCTCTGTGCTGACAGCTCAGAGCCTGGAACCTGCTTCAGATTCTGTGTCTCCCTCTCTCTGACCCTCCCCTGCTCATGCTGCCTCTCTCTCTCTCTCAAAAAAATAAATAAAACAATAAAAAATGATTTTAAATCTGTGGGGAAAGAAAAATTGAAATTTGGGGTCTGTGAATTACTCGGATTACTGGCACGAGGAACATAAGCTCATCAGATAATCTCCACTCCTTGTCACTTAGAATGACCGAAGCCTGTCGTGCAGGCCACCCCCCCCCCTTTCCATGCAGGTCAGAACCCCTCAGACATCTGCTGAGACACTTGCTGAATGAGCTGAATCGATTACGCTTCTTCGTGTTCCTCCCCAGATTTGCTAAACGGCGCACCCAAAAAATAAAAGGCTCTTCGATTTCACAGTTACTTTTGTTCTTGTATAACTCACACAATTTCTCCTTCTGTCCCAAGAATTTAAAATCTGCCTGAGTGTTTGCTGGAAACCGGGATAAGTGATGGAACAGTGATGCCCAGATGAGAGTTTATTCTCCGCTCCAGGAGCTCCAGGACCTGAGGCCCCCCGCCCTCCGCAAACTCGCTTCCCTATCCGGCCCGGGCTCACGGGCAAGCAAGCGGCTCTCACCAACCAGTATTCATAGGATGCACTTGGCCTTGGCTCTCCCACGGAGGATGTGCCGGCAACACAGCGCTGCGGGTGCTCTCCCGAGCGTGCCGTGGAGGAGCCCTGAGGGGCGCTGCATGGACAGAGGCGACGGCGGTGGGGTGCAGGTGGGCTGGGGCCAGCCGGACGGGAGGGCACGGGCTCTACCTAGGCCAGAGTTGGCCTTGAATCCCGGCTCTGCCCTCTTACAAACTAAACCCTGAACACGGACTTTACCGCTCTAAACTCTGGCTTACTCACCTGGGAAATGATGGTAATTGTTGAGGGTTATTTCTGTGCCGCAAAAGACATATATGCAAATATGGTTTTATTTGGACACAGGGTCTTTGCAGATGTAGTTCCTATGTAGATTAAGGCATACAGACTGCATCAGGTGTGACTCGTGTGCCCGAGAGGAAAGGAGGCACGGAGCAGAGGCACAGGCTAGAGGCTGTCCCCAAGACAAGAAACGTGCAGGGGCTCCGGCAACCTCAGGAGCTGGAAGCACCAAGGAGGGTCCTCCCCCCAGAGCCTTCAGAGGGAGCCAGGCCCTGCTGACACCTTGATTTGGGAGTCGTGGCTTCAGGAACTGTGACAGAATGAATCTCTGCTGTTTTAACAGCCCATTGGGGACACTGTAATGGTGGCCCTGAGAAACTCACACAGTAATAAATCCTGCTTCATGGGCTGGTTGTGGGAATTCAATGAGATTATGTAAGTATAGTCTTAGGTATCGTCACTTTCCTTCCTCTTCCCCAGGGATTGGGAATATAAGTGAATTCAGGAAAGGGTTTGTTACCCAGGCTGTCATCTGAGAACCCAGAGGTGAGTGGTCAGTCTGATTTTATGTATTTTTTAATGTTTTATTTATTTCTGAGAGAGAGAGAGACAGTGTGAGCAGGGGAGGGTCAGAGAGAGAGGGAGATGCAGAATCGGAAGCAGGCTCCAGACTCTGAGCTGTCAGCAAAGAGCTCGACGCGGGGCTCAAACCCATGAACCGTGAGATCGTGACCTGAGCTGAAGTTGGACGCTTAACCGACTGAGCCACCCAGGCACCACAGGTCAGTCTGATTTAAAATGCACGGCCCAACTCCATGTGGCCACAGCCTGCCTCTCCCCTACATCTTGCCTCACAGGGAATATTCCAGGTCTGAGCTGGGGACCAGATGCCTCTACTGGCGCACACACTGGCCAGCTTGGCCCCGAAGTCTGGTGAGGAGCAGAAGGCAGCAGCAAAGCTGGCATCCTGAGCTGCGGCGGCAGAGGGACCTGCAATCAGCTGCCTCCTAGTCCTCTGGTGACTGACACAGGCCAAGCAGTCTCCAGGTACTCTCCCAGCTCTGGCTTCCTAAACTCTATGACGTGAGGTTAGCAACCCCAAAAGACCAGCCCCAAGGTGGTGGCACCTTAAAGGTCATGCAGTTCCGACAAGAACACCTCAAAACCGTATATATATTTGATACTCAATTCTGTGAAATCCTCTATGGTCGTGAGACTTCCTCACTTATTGAAAATCATTTACTCTGTTTGGGGAAGACTCATTGACCTTGAGGCTCCGGTCTACCAGAAATGAAGTCAAGGTTTGAGTGGACCGAGGGGGAAGGCCTTTACAGAGCCTCCACGTCCCTCTCTGTGGGCGCCTGTCCACATCACTCCAGCTGATGGCCCAGCTGGACCAGAGCCCTGGATGCAGATGGGATCTGGCTGTTGGGGGAGATGAGAAGCCTCCCGAACACAGAAGTCCATCCTAAGAAAGGAAGAGCAGAGGGAGGAAATCAGTTCAAAGGCGCCAGGTCACTGTGGACAGAAGCCGTGATTCTGAGCGTGCCTCTGACCTCAGGGGGAGTCCCAGGGCCAGGGAACCTATTAGGGACTGAAATGTGTGTCCCCCAAATTCATATGGGGGGCACCCAGGCTGTGACTGTATTTGGAAATAGGGTTGTTGAAGTGGGGTGGGCCCGTGAGGACACACACACACACACACACACACACACACACACACACAGGGAGAAAGCCATGAGAACATGAAGGCAGAGAAAAGGGTGATGCGGAACCAAGGAACTCCAGAGACTGTCGGAGCAAACCCCAGAGGCTGGAGAGAGACTCGGACACATCCTCCCTTGCAGCCCTTGGAGCCAGTCCTCCTGACATCTTTCTCTCAGGTTTCTGGCCTCCAGGACCCGGAAAGAAGAGATTATTGTTGTGTGAGGCACGCGGTCTGAGAGTCTTTGCTCCAGCGGCCCCAGGGAGTGGATGCAACGTCCCCCCAGTCGTGACGGCACAAGAGCAGGACGTGCGCCCAGAGTATGTGAGATCTGGGGGCACCGTGCCGGGGACCGACGGGCTCTGTGCACACTCACAACTGTGGGACCAGAGGACGCCTCCACTTCTCTGGCTACATCCCAGCAAGAGCCACACCGTTGTGGTCCCAGCAGCAAAATAGAGCGGGGTGGCTTTCTCAGTGGTAGAAGGAATCCGCAGGTTAATCAGGGCCCTGGGAGCAAAAGCCAGGTGACCCGGCTTGGTTCCGACCCAGGCCCTGGCACATGGGAGTGTCTACACCTGGCCCCTGTGCATTCCCACTGATGCTCTCAAATGGGGTTGTTGCAAGTGGTGGTGTACATAAGCATCTAACCGCATGCCCCGCGCACTGGGTAAGATCACGACAAATGCTTTTCTAAATGGTCAACGCTGGGGAAAGCCAAAGGCACGGGAGAACCCCACGGGGGAGCCATATAAACCGTGTGGTGGGAATGGGAGTCGGGCAACGGGGCCACCTTGTTCAACAAGAGGGGCTGAGGGTGCAGGAGGCAGAGCCCAGAGAAAAGCTGAGCATCACTGCTGGTGTGGCAAATATGGGGTGCACAGCACCCGCAAAATAGGGAGAGCTCCCCAGCGAAAGTTGTGCTTCAAGAACTCAGTTTGTAGCCTTTCCTTTAAATCAATGTTAGTGCACAAACTTCCGCCATTCAATCACAGGATGCTCGAGAATCAACTGCATTGTCCCCCAAGTTCTGAGAGAAAAGTACCCAAATTATTTTAAAATGCCCAAATATAGAAGGCACTAATGAAAGCAAATTAATGTGTCAGGGAAAAATTGTAGTTTGTTATAACTGAACAGATATATCGCCTATATTGGTGTAAGTTTCCCACAAAGAGTTTCTCTTGTGAACAAGAGTCATGAGAGCACTGTGTGATTCAGTCGTCGAAATTCAGACAAGAGACGCATTCCTAAATGGGGAGCCTTCACTTTATGGATTCCATGCACTGCTGAGGGGGAGGAATCCTTGTATTGAGTTTTTATTTAAAAATAGAGTATACCCAAATAATTTGGAGTTTTAGGTCTCTCTAAGCTTTGAGACACTGAGATATGATATAAAATATAAAAGTGTTTATCTATAACATGTATTTTTTATACTTATTTATTTATATTTAAGTAGGCTCTGTGCCCAATGTGGGGCTTGAACGCACAACCCTGAGATGAGGAGTCACATGCTCTACTGACTAAACTGGCTACGTGCCCCAGGTCACTCTAAGCTTTGGTTTAATCAAATATCAGTCTGAGAAGAATGTTAACCTGAATCTACATACCAGGGAAAAGATAGGGCACATTCTGAGAATATTTCTAAAAGTGAACTATTCAAGAAAGATAAGTTTAAACTCCTATCTTATCTTAAGAAAAAAATCAACACATCTTGCACAGTTGATGAGTATAAAAATACGTGTTTTTGCAAATGGCAGGATTTCTTTCTTTCTCATGGCTGAATAACATTCCATTATGTATAATAAACCACATCTTCCTCATCCATTCATCTGCTGACGGACGTTAGGTTGTTTCCATATCTCGGTTACTGTGAATAATGCTGCCATGACCATGGGGTGTGCGTATCCCCTCCATATCTGGTTTCCACTTCCTGTGGGTATAGCCCAGAAATGAGATTCTGGATCATATGGCTTTTCTATGTTTAATTTCTTGAGGAAACTCCATATCGATTTCCATACTGGCTGCACCAATTTACGTTCCCACCAATAAAGCACAAGTGTTCCTTTTTCTCCACATCTTTGCCAACACTTGTTGTTCCTTGTGATTTTGATTTTAGCCATTCTGACAGGCGTGAGGTGATATCTCCTTGTGGTTTTGATTTGCGTTTCCCTGATAAGTGCTATTGAGGATCTTTTCATGCATTGAGTTGGCAGCAACTTGGATGGATGGATATTGCGGGCACTATGCCAGACAGAGAAAGACAAATACTGCATAATATCACTTACATGTGGAATCTTAAAAACGTTTAAAGAATAGAGAGCAGAAAAGTGGTTCCCAGGGACTGCGGGCTGGGGAAATAGGGAGAGAGAGGTTGGTAAGCAGGCACAAACTTTCAGCTATAAGCTGAATAAGGTCTGGGGATCCAATATAAAGCAAGGTGACTATGGTTAATACTATAATGTATAATTGAAATTTGCTAAGAACATGTAAGCATTCTCACCAAAAAAACAACAAACTATAAACATGTGAGGTGATGGCTGGCTAGATGGGGACTCCTTTCACAACGTGTATGTATATCAAATCCCCATGATGGACACTTCAAATATCTTATAACTTTATACGTCAGTTTTACCTCGAGAAAGCTGAAATTTAACAGATTTGTTTTTACAATACATCTAAATGAAGACGGCTGTTGTTAAGCTAAGAAATGTGTCAGGTGGGGGGCGGGCTGCTGAGCTGCACAGAATCTAGAAGACGGAGAACAGGAAGGTGAGAGTCTGTCCACTGTGTAGCGCAGGTGTGAAAACGAAGGTCCCCGGAAGCCCCACTGCACCCCCACCCCCACCCCGGGCTCCAAGCAGCCAGATTCCTTCTCACTGGCACCCACTCACCCTCTATTACTAACTCGTTTTCTCCAGTGTCTAGATGCTTTTCAGGAATTCACCGACATTGTGCCTGAGAAAGTAATCTCGTGTGGGTCAGGCCTTTTCTCAAGCGTCCAATGTCAGAAACCAGTGTAAGCAAGTTCCGTCATGAAAGAAATTTAACAGCCCCTGAAACCCAAAAAAGGTTGAAACAGCAAAATGTTATTAGCAAGGCCACAGATACAGGTCAGCCTCAAGGATATCCAGAGCCAGGCCTTGACACTTCCAGGAATCTTCTCTCTGCAACTTGGTTTCGTTTGCTCTCAGTGCAGCTGTCTCCCTTCCCTTCCCAGAACAGCTGCAAGGCTCTGGCCTCTGCCCACAGCCTCTGTGCTCAGTTCCTCCTCAGCTCGACTGCACAAAGTCTTAGGAGATAACCAGCCCCAGATCACCAGCAGTAGGGGGGTCCAGTGATTCCGAGAGCCATGAGGTTGGAGTCAGGATTGACGGGGGTGGGGAGCAACCCCTAGATAAGTGGCAAGTTAGTGGATGGGGAAGGGCAGAGGGGGCGAGACGGTTCTCACTAAGCCACGCCCAGCCATCTGTCACGCGGGAAGGTGGGAATGGGAATCCCAACCCCGAGGAGAAATCAGCTCCCAGGAGCCAGTTAATGAGGCCACAGGCCTTAGGAACTAAAGATTTAGACCCTGGATAAGGATAAAACTGAAGGAATCTCATCCCCAAAGCTGCCTAAAACAGCCTGGAGCCTTGGCCATCACATTATGACCAGAATAGGATCATATTCTCCCAATTTCATTTCAGCACCAAAAGTATGAGAAACTCAGTGTTTATTCAGCATCCAAATGACAAGTAAGCTGATTTGGGAGCTTTGGGTTTTTTTAAGACAGCATCCTGGGACCAGAAAGTACGTAAGGCAGTCTTCTATATGACATAATCAAGACTACTCTACCTTAAGAGCAGGTCTGTGAAACACCTTTCCCTCAACAGCTACGGGAAGCGTGCCTACATACTGTAGGCGTTGTGACGAGTGCTGAGGACCTGGTGATTAGAAGACCTGGGCCTTCCTCGGGAGCCTTCTGACACTGTCGCTGAGTGACTTACTTAGCCTCTCGGAACCTCAGTCTGGAATAATTGAGGTAATAAACACCAAGCTTCCCCACAGCAATAAGGAGACATACAGTATAGCACTCACCACTCTCTAGGACATCCAAGATGGTTCTGTTCTGTTAACTTCCTGATGTTCAACAGGGGTTACTCTGATTTATTGTCATTTCAGAAATCCAATTATGGGAAGTACTGTTTACTTTCAGTTTTCCACAATACTGACTTTATAACAATAATAGTTGTCTCAAGTTCAAATAACATTGGAAATGTATTTGACTGTTTGAGACAGTCTCAGCTCTAATTAAATTAGCCAATAGTTTATCAAAAATACCATGCGTCAGGGCGCCTGGGTGGCTCGGTCAGTTGAGCGTTCGACTTCGGCTCAGGTCATGATCTCATGGTTCGCGAGCATGGGGCTCACTGATGTAAGTGAGGATCCCATTTCAGATCCTCTGTCTCCCTCTCTCTCTCTGCCCCTCCCCCACTCATGTTCTCTCTCTCTCTCTCTCTCTCNCATTAAAAAATGCCATGCCTCAATTATTGTGAATAATTAGAGACTTATAGTAAAAATAGCAGGACAAGGAAGAGTAGCCTTTAGAAATGAAGTTAAAGAAATGAGGGTTTCAAAGGAGATTTAAAATCTTTTGTTTCTTTTAATGTGAATAATGTCATTCAAGCATAAGAAACTCCATATGAGGTGCAATGAGGTTGACTTTGACCAACTGATATGTTGTGGGTTTTTTGTTTTTTTTTTTTAGTCAAACCTTAAGATGGCATTGGTCACGGTCATCAGGTTTTAAGAGCATTTTTGAGGGGCGCCTGGGTGGCTCAGTTGGTTAAGCGTCCAACTTCGGCTCAGGTCATGATCTCACGGTTTGTGGGTTCGAGCCCCAAATTGGGCTCTGTGCTGACAGCTAGCAAAGAGCCTGGAGCCTGCTTCAGATTCTGTATCTCCCTCTCTCTCTGACCCTCCCCTGCTCACATTGTCTCTCTCTGTCTCTCTCTCTCAGAAATAAATAAAACATTTAAAAAATTATTTTAAAAGAGCATTTTTGAACTTTGTGGAGATGAAAAGCTGACTTACTTATGTGACCTGGGAGTGAGCAACTCAGTTTGTCTCACAGCCATCTAATTAGTAGGAATTTCATCTTTCATTGACTATGACTGAGCACTGAGCACCCAGGAATCCCTTCTAGAAAATTCTATTGCATATAGGAGTGATGGTGGGGGATGGGAGAGAACATAGCGGACAGTCATGTTTTGTGCAGCTGTTTCCACCAGGGCAATATCAGCAGGGGTCAGGGTGAGACATTCGACTTCTCTTTCCCAAATAGTAGATGTTTGAAGATCTCGAGTGCCGTCAACCAAAACCAAATCAGTGTGAAGAATGAGGAGTAACATTCTACTAGAAAAACTATATGATTTGTGTGAGGTGGAAATATTATTTCTAACCCCACAACACAGAATCAAAAGAGAATACCACGTCAATCCAACGGTAGAAACTTAAAAGCCTGAAAGAGACGATGTCTGCCTGTTTGATTCAGTGACCAGGGGACACTGGAATTGGTCTGTTCATGCCTCCTCAATTCAAGTCAGTGCTAGACTCCAAAGCAGCTTAGGAAAATGAACACCCACATTTGATAATAAAAATGCTGGGTACTTCACAATAATTTTACTTAGTTCCTTGTAGACACTCATCAGTAAGGTGATAGAATTGTATTAGGCTCAGAATTAAAGATCTGCACGGAAGAGATTTAAATCAAAATAACAGAAGTGTTAGATAATGTTTAATTTGAACTAGTACTTTCTGTGTAATTCAGATTACTTTTGAAAATGCAATCCTATATCAAAATAACCAGACATAGCTCTAACTGTGGGAAATAATCTATAAAAGAAATCCTATTTTTAGATTTATGTGTCCGATAATGGTCATATTATTTCAGTGTTGGCCAGAATTCCAGATTTAGAATATTTTCCACTCTCGAAATAGAGCATGTACTGGTATGTGAACTGTATCTCAATAAAGCTGTTGAACAACAACATAAGGCAAAAGACCAAGTGCAGATACAGCATGGATACCTTCAAGGAATGTCCCTGAAACTATAGCGCTCTATTTAGGCTTTGCCAGTGTAAACATGTTAAAATTCCAGCACAGAACATGTTCCCAGACAAAAATCACCTTACTATCAAATCCCTGAGAATAGCTAGCATTTATTGAACATTTACTACATACCATGAGATGCCCCAAACACTGTTCATAAACTCACTGATTTCTCACAATGACCTTAAAATGTGGGTGCTGTTGCTTTATTACGTGAAAGAGGAAGCTAAGACACACAGAGTTTGTACAAATTGCCGAAGTTCATCGGGTGGTGGGGGACAGAGCCAGCACCCAAGCTCGGGTACTATGGCTGCAGGAGCAGACGGTCCGGTACAGGTCAGGACAGAACCAGATGCCAGCGCCTAGCATGCTCTGTCACCAGTCAGAGCCCATGCGGGGGCCCCTCGGTGAGCCTCTGGCCATATCCCTCTACCACCATGCTCCCTTTCAAGCCTCCGTGAAAATGCCATGGAAGGACACTGAAATGGAAGTCAGAATAGGAGGCCCTGGAATAGAGCAGGTGTGCAGCACTGGGGTCATCCCACAAGACCACCAGGGCGGCGCCCAGCACGGCCAGCACGGCATCGTATAGCCCTGGGAACTCCATGACCTTCCCTCCTTCCAGGGCTGATGTGGGCCAGGGCCCCCTGAAGGGTGAATTCAGACCAGGGATTCTGAAGGTAACATGGAACGAGGCAGGGGAGCCTGACGGCCACCGGCTGCCTGGATCATAGGGCCTCCAGCGAACCTCCATCTGTCTCCTCCATCTGCTCTCCTGGGGCCTGTTCCCTCCCTTTCTTGGACCCCAGAGAGTGATTCAAGAAGTCACTCTCTGCATTCTTCTCTGTTGGCACTCCTCCCTAAAGACGGCGTAATTCGCACAGTCCTACCGTGTATCTCTGTGATGGGTGAAAACTTTTTCTGGCGAGGCTACTGGGCTGGGCCACAAAACACCCATGGATGTGCAGCCAGTAGAGAGATCCCTACCTAGCCCTGAGCCTCTTTCAAAATCACAATGTAAAACAACAGAAATCAATTAAAAACAGAAACAAAAACACCTCCTTCCTCCCTTCTGCTCAAGTCCTGCTGCTGCGCTGAATTTTCTTTTTCTCTTTTACATTCAAATCTTTTCATGCTAGGATTTATGAATAGTTTACCTAATTTCAACCTTTCCCCCTAAGTGGTCAAAATGTAGCATTACCCCAACTTCAAAGCTTCTAGGTGGCTGAAAGCAAAATATGAAATTCTAAAAAGTTTCTAAAGACAACAATGGAACAAACTTCCAAGACTTGAATTTGAGGACACATCGGATGCTTCTATAATTGTGTCCATCCACACAAAGTATTTCATTGCCCATTCAGAAGGCTGCAAGTATCACAAAGACAGGGCACAAAGTCAACTTTCTGGCAGCAGAAGTTAACAAGACGCAGGCCTTTTTGCTACATCTACAGACCGTATTTAAAATGCATACATACAGGCACCCACAAACGTGAACACGCATGCCCCACACACAATACACCCACATGTCAACAAGGAAACACCCTCTTTTCTTCCGGATCGACTCTTCATCTCTTGCTCTAAAACTTTAATCTAGTAAAGCTCTTTTCTCTTGTACAAAGTAATAGGATTGTTGATAACTAATGTACAAATACAAATACTTTTTGGCCATTAAATTGATCTCTAGTATCTTAACCAAAAGTGAGCAAAAAGGATGGATTTAAACATTTTAAAGGAGCATCATGGTTCTCGCTAGTGGTATTGCTCAACGTCCCAGTCAGTGTAGAAATGATCATTTTAGAAACCGCTGGCCAGCAGCTGTGGGACAGCCCAGGACTGGACGGTAAGCTGCCAGGGTAGGGGTGGAGGCGACCATGACCTTGCCCTCAGAGATGGGATGGGAGGAAATGTTCAAAAGCTACATTTCTACGTCAGGAAGTGATTATATCTCACAGCCTGTGTGCATTTCATCATCCCCTGTGACCTTTTCAGAAATATGCTTTCAAAGCTAGTTTTCGTTGTTAATGAGGGATACGTGTCAAAAATAGATCTGAAACAATTTACTTTCTCATTTCTCTCCATTTGAATTAAAAAAATCATTCTATGGGGCGCCTGGGTGGCTTAGTCGGTTAAGCGTTCGACTTTCGCTTAGGTCATGATCTCGTGGTTCGTGGGTTCGGGCTCCGCGTCGGGCTCTGTGCTGACTGCCAGCTCAGAGCCTGGAGCCTGTTTCGGAGTCTGTGACTCCCTCTCTCTCTGACCCTCCCCGGCTCATGCTGTCTCTCTCTCCTAGAAATAAATAAAACATTAAAAAAAAAAATCATTCTATGTGTCTGAACCAGTACACTGGTAGTTCTGATATTGTGGGGCAACGTGAACATTGAACGGTTCCCGTCTCGGTTTCGATTCTGTTGGACTTGAGCTGGTCTGGTCTACGGAATATCTCTCACTTTCCTTGCACCTTAATTAGCTATGGGATCCCTGCCCTCGTTTCTCCGGCTGTAGAATAAAGCTGGGACCCCACCCCCCACCCCGCCCCCGCGTCAGTCAAGCTCCCGTCAGGAGAGCAGGAACCAGGCAAAACACCTGAGAACGAAATCACTGCTAGTGGATTTGCGAAGCTCTTGGTTAAAGACCCAAGCAGCCATGCAGGGGTGAGGGAGGCAAGACAGAGCCCACGAGGCCACAGAGGGGAGGACAGAGGGACGCAGGGAAGGGGGGACGTTACAGGCCTAACTCAAACCACTGCCAGTCTTGCCAGAGGAGTCAGAGCCCCCTCAGTGCCGCCCGAGGCCGAGTGAGGACCACGGCCCCTGCCCGGCCTGCTCTCCTGCCTGCGCCCCTGTCCCGCTCTGCTCTCCTGCCTGGCGCTGAGCTAACGGAGCTCAAGCAGAGCCGGGGCCTCTGGGACAGGGACGCGCACACGGTACAGATGCCCTTATGCCACAGGCCCGGGGAGGGCAGGGGCCAGGGGGGGAACAGGCCCAAGTGTAAAACCCGCCGAGGACCAGCAGAGACTGCATCGCAGCCTTGGGAAAACCAAACAAGCAAACGTTTGTCTGATGAGGAGTTTGTCATTCCCAACGCGATGTTGTGGACACAGTGGGTCCCTTTACTACAGAAGGGAGACACCCATCACTTGCTCGGTGTTGTTGGAAGGGGGCCGGGACCGTGGCCCACCCACCCCCACACTCACCTGAGACACCTCCAAGTTCACAGGCATATTCAGCACTACAGGACGGTAAAAGTGGGTCACAGATTTAAAACACCTCTTTCGCAACCCTGTACATACCATTGTAAAGACATATCAAGTATCTCAAAAGACGTCGAATTAAACCCTGGCCATTACGTGATAGTGATCGCTAAGCTCCTAAAGCAGTAAGAGGTCTTCAAGGCCACCGCGTGCAACACACAATCTAATTTCAGGAGAAAGAAATCACAAATACTAGGCGGACACAAGATTGCAGCTCCTGATTTTGGAAGTTAGCGCTGCTCTCCTTGTTTAAAAAGAGAATTGTCAGCCATGATCCTCTTCAACTGGCTTCTGTGCAACAAAACGCTGCTCGTCACTGGCCCGTTCTTGTACACTTGGAGAAATCTGGGCTCAAAGAAGCTGCATGGCTTGTTGCCCAAGGTCACAGTCAGCCAAGGGCAATACCCAGATTTCAGACCCGCTTCCGCCAAGCCCTCACTCAGGGCTCCTTCTGTTTCAACCAGCGGCAGCGGCAAAGAACAAGGGATGTGCTCTCTCTCAGTGGTGGCGCCAGGAACTGGATGGAGCAATTGGCCGCTGCCTTCCCAAACGCCCCCGAGGCCCGGTCCAACAGTGCCAACCCAGCCCGCGTTGCAACACAGCTTGAAATATCAATCGAAATTGCAAATGAAAATTTTGTTTGAGGGAAAGCCAGACTGAGCAGCTCTGATGCTCATTTGGAAAGAAAGCATGTTCTAGTGCTAATACTACCTCTCAAGTTCATTTTCTTTATGTTTTGTCTGCCTGACCCTCCGGACTCTCTGAGAACATGGGGACACCTCCATCACAGCACACACACACACCCATCGCTTCCTCCTGACAACTGCCATCCATGTACTAGGTGCTTGCAGCTCTGCGTCTCTGCTCACGTTCCAGCACATTGGTAGCACTCAATAAATACTTGCTCAAGCAAGGAATACATGAGTGAGTAAAAGGCAATGACCAATCATCATACTTTCTGGAAACAGCCAGTTCCTATAACGATAAAGATGATGTATCATGTGTATATAGTCTGCTGATGTGTTCCATCAACCAGGCAATATATATGAAGCAGTAACACATTAGATCCATAGACCTCAACATAGAGACCTAGCAAACCAAAAGCTGACGAGTCTAATTCCTAAAATATCTGTCGGAAGAGTATTTACACAGTTTATTATCATGTAAGAATATCACGTACCACGTTAGTATTATAGAAAGTGCTGATATGAACATTCTTGCTTTTAACTCAGAAAGTTTTTGTATGTTGATGTGCCCTTTGATATCTTTTTTAAATTATTAAGATTTTATCCAGTGATTTATACAAAAAAGGATTTCTTTTTTTAAATGTTTATTTATTGGGGGGAGGGGCAGAGAGATAGGGAGAGAGAGAATCCAAAGCAGGCTCCACACTGTCAACACAGAGCCCCACGCGGGGCTAAAACTCACAAACCGTGAGACCATGACCTGAATTGATATCAAGAGTCAGATCCTCAACTGACTGAGGCACCCAGGCACCCCTGGAAAATGATTTCTAAATAGGAAAGGGAAATATAAACTCTGTGCGCAATACAGATTTGATAGGACCTAGACTAGTGAGGTTGAGATGTTACCAGAGAAGTCTGTGTGTCTCAGACAGGGTGTCCCCTGAAAGTTGACCCTGGGATGAGCCTATAAGTGCTAACGGTTTATGTGAGAGGTAACACCGGCGTGTGGAAGTGCAGCAGGGAAGGGAGGAGATGCAATAAAGGTTGTGGTATTGAGGCACGGACGTGGTCGCAACCAACCGAGGCTGATCCTAGCAGGGTGCTCTGGAGAGGCAAAGAGCCTGGCTCAGTGCTGTCCTCAGAGAGGCGGGGAAGCCGGGTTTTCACCCACCCACTCCTGCCCCATTGACTGAGTCACCGCTGGGATATTACCTCCCTGGCATATCACACCTGCCCATGAGCAGGCCAGCCACAGTCCCAGGCAGAGCCAGAGAGTACCTCAGGCAGAGACACAGGAAGCCAATGGCTCTGATGAGAGCCGCCCCAACACGGCTTCAAGGACACAGGTGAGGCCCTACAGCATCGGCTCTGCCTGAATGACCTACATGAACTCAGGTACCATCGAGCCCTCCCAGCAGGTGAATGTCCCCTGCAGCGCTGGCTTCTTCTCTAGAACCTAAGGAAGCCGACATCCCGCTGAGGTTCACCAAGGTGAGGTGCGTGTCATCACAGTCCCGTCACAGGACGAGGGTTTCGAAATACCACACGTTTACTAACGAAAACCATGTGCTCCAAATACATATCCTTCTTTAACAGAAATGTCATTTCAGAAGTAAATATGTTGAGGGGAGCCTGGGTGGCTCAGTCGGTTGCGTGTCCGACTTTGGCTCAGGTCATGACCTCACGGTTCGTGGGTTCAAGCCCCGCGTCGGGCTCTGTGCTGACAGCTCAGAGCCTTGAGCCTGTTTCGGATTCTGTGTCTCCTTCTCTCTCTGTGCCCCCCTGCTCATGCTCTATCTCTTTCTCTCTCTCAAAAATAAAATAAAATGTTTTAAAAAGTTTAAAAAGGGGCGCCTGGGTGGCTCAGTCTATTAAGCATCTGACTTTGGCTCAGGTCATGATCTCACGGTTCATGGGTTCGAGCCCCGCGTCAGGCTCTGTGCTGACAGCTCAGAGCCTGGAGCCTGTTTCAGATTCTGTGTCTCCCTCTCTCTCTGACCTTCCCCTGCTCATGCTGTCTCTCTCTCTCTCAGAAATAAATAAAACATTAAAAAAGTTTTAAAAAATTAAAAAAAGAAAAAAGTTTTAAAAAAGGAAATAAATATACTGAGAACGCAAGATACCCAAAGAAGAGGCTAACTCATCAAAAAAAGGAAGCTATTCATTAACTATTTGCTAAAATAATGTAAAACATACTACAAAAAAAAATACCTTTTATATCACCAATTGGTAGCCCACCTACAAAGTTAGAATGAGCTGTTTGCACCCTCTGGCACTTCAGGGAAACCTGGGGTGGGGGGAGGGGAGGAGGCCTGGCCTGTGCCTGGGTGACAGGATGGGGCTCAGGAGCAATTACATGGTCCTGGTTTCTGAGGGGTAGAGTCCCCAGAACCACTTGCAGCAGACAAGGTGAACTTGGCCCTGCCCACACTGCCTGGCAGGGGCCTCCCAGGACACACCCAGCCACAGCCGGGGGAGTTGGTGGGGGAGCATTCCAGCCACTTTCCATCACCATCTGCAGTGAGGGGACCGTCTAGATTCCAGTTCTGCCAACAGACCCTGACGGTCCTCGAAGCACGATTTCCTCCAGCACAGGGTCTGGTGCTGCATCCATTTGTCTCGTCTCTTCAGTCATCTTCAGGGTAGAAGATTCCTACAGCTTTTCCTTATCTCCTGGGACATTACATTTCTGAAGAGTCGTCTCCTCTTCCCTTCAGTGGAACAGTCCTCAGTTAGGGTGTCAGGCGTGCCCGGCCAGCGAAGCGGGGTGCCCCGCTCGGAGGCACGCGCTTCCATCTGCCCCTCACCGCTAACGCTAACTCTGAGCACCCCATCAAGGCGTTACCCAGTTTCTCCACTGCAAAGTTTCTCTCACTTGCCTTGCAATGAGTAAGCAGTCTACAGGGACACACGTGTTGATTCTCATGAAATTTCTAGCTTACACTCGGCACCCATAGTGATTCTTGCCGGAGCCAGTGTTCATTGTGAGGATTGCCGATCTTCCGCCCCCAGCGCTCAAGAAATTGCTCTTCCTCTACCTATCTCTGGCATTTATTTCTCCTTTACTTATCATTATGGACTCAAGGATTCCTATTTTTTCCACTGGTTTGTAAGTTATTGCTGTACTTAGTTGTCTGCCTGTTCTGAGTGGGCAAGATTCGGCCCATGGGAGCCCAGCCAAGTTGGCTCCTGTGTCCTTCTGGCAAGCCCCATCTTTCTTTAAAAATTTTTTTTAATGTTTATTCATCTTTGAGAGACAGAGAGATACAGAGTGGGAGCAGGGGAGGGGCAGAGAGAGAGGGAGACACAGGATCTGAAGCAGGCTCCAGACTCTGAGTGTCGGCACAGAGCCTGACGTGGGGCTCGAACCCAGGCATCGTGGTATCATGACCTGAGCCAAAGTCAGATGCTTAACCGACTGAGCCCCCCAGGTGCCCCGCCCTATCTTTTTTTTTTTTTTAAGTCACTCTGTTTTGTGGCATAAGGTACTCCATGCTCATGTACCCACATGGTCCTCGTCCGGAAATCAGCCATTTCCCTGAGGAGCCCTGGCTTCTTTTCATGGAAAACAGTATTTGACACTAAGGTCTGGGCCTTTCCATGGCCTTTCTATAGACATGCTGATCAACAATTTCTTAAACACCTGAATGAACTAGTACCATCCTATCGTAGAGGCGTCCTTCCCCAGGGTGGGTGTTTATCTGAGCCAGTATTATAAAACAAGAGTCTCCTTCTGTTCTCTCTCTGGAACAAACAGTACTAGGATTCAGGCAAAGCGAAGAAAATCAATATGGACGCTCTGATAAAGGGCTATGGCTCACATACAAAATGGCGCTGCTGGGGGCTGCTCTCCACCAAAGAAGCGCTCAGATGGAGACCCTACTCGGGACAGGGGATCCAAAGTCTGATCCCCACCACCGGTCCCTTGGCTGTTCACCTTCTTTGTGGTTTTGGACAGAAAGCTAGCAGGTTATTTTCCCTAGAAAATGGAGCAGTGCACCTGCTGGGTACTCATGGAAACCATGGGGTGCTACTGGAGTTCTTCCTTTGCCTCCGTGTTCACTAAATGAATTCAGTGACGCCCTAGTCATGAATCTGGGACAGCACTGGCTCACAGCCATAGCCCATTTGCTCTTTATTCTCACATCATACTGTGAAAAATTCAAACCATGAATGAACCTTGAAAGTGCGCAATGTGGCCTCAGCCACTATTCTCATTTCATCCACCCACCTCATGCTTCCCTGCACCTTTCGGAAAGAAAAATACTAAAGCAAATCGTAAACATACTTCAACATGCATCTCTAACAGGTAAGGACAATGCCATTATCATCTCCAACAAAATTTAAAGTAACAGCCTGATTATCTAACATCATCTAGTAGTACCCAGTCCATACTTAGTTTTCTCCAGTTACCTCCAAAATGCCTTTTTACACTTTGTTTAAATTAGGATCTAAGCAAGTGAAGCCTACACATTTTACTTGATGCATCTCGCTCTTCAGAGTAGTTTAACCCGTAATTCCTCCTCTTCCTCTTTTTAATGCCACTTACTTGTTGAAGACCCTGAGTCCTGATAGAATTTCTCATGTCCTGCACATGGCTGGTCAATCAGCCCTTAATATATGAGGAGGAAAATTCCAGGGACCCAGGATCAGGGAAACCTGGTGGGTGATGTGCTGATGAGAATAAGAGAGAAAGGACACAGGTCTGAGTGCCCGTTAGTGGGTGACATAAATCCAGAGAGGCATTTCTGACTAAGGGCACCCCTCCAGGAATTATGGCTCAGCTCGGCCAAAAGAGGTTAGCCTTTGTAGGTAGTTGGTGCTCTGGTACCAACAAGCTGGGACACACTGATCACAGGACAAGCAAAGTCCTCTTTTTCCAAGCTTTGGAAGGAAGCCTCCAAGTCTCCCCATGGCGTCCACTATGTGCGGCTAGCACTGATTTCTGACAAACCGCTCTCTCCACAGTGGTTCAGATCCCCCAGAAAGCGTCACGTTAGCCTCAAAAATGTTAAGCACATCTCAACTCATCTTACAGCCTTCCAAACAAAACAGGATGTTCCTCAAAGTCGCTTGTCCTTTCATGTTTATTTTTATTTACCTGACACCTGTACCTTAATCTTCTTTTGTTTGTGTAAATATCTGGCCACGTGATAAGGTCAAGACCCGGGGGTACAGAGAGACCCTGACTGGCTATCATACAGGAGCAAGCCAGCTGCTTGGATGCTCCCTGACCCACTGCCTTGAATAGGACACTCCCCAGTTTCTTCCTGGATTATTTCCTGGGGCGGCCATAGCAAGACCACAGACCAGGCAGCTTAAAATGACAGAAATGTATTCTCGCATAGAACTTCTGGAGGTCAAAAGTCCAAACTCAAGGTGTGGACGAGGCTGTGCTCCCCCTGAGACCTGCCGGGGTGGATCCCTCCTGCCTCTTCCAGCTGTGGTGGCTACAGCAGTGCGTGTGGTTCCTTGGCTTACGGCTGGATCACTCGCGCCTCGCCCCGTGTCAGTTCGTGGCATTCTCCATGTGCCCCTGTCTTCACGCAGCCATCTACTCAGAACGACATATTGAAAAATGGGTCCACCCTTCTCCACTTGACCTCATTGTAACTAATTACAAATGCAGCAGCCCTATTTCCAAATAGTCACATCCTTGGGTACCAGGGGTTTGGATTTCTTCACGTCTTTTGGGGGAGACGTAATTCAACCCTTGACATTGTCTTCCACGTATGAATTCAGTATAACTGAAGCATACATACGTAGCTCCAAATAAAGTACAGACTATCAACCTCCCCTCAGCTTAAAATAATATGTCTGCCTTGGGGAGCTCGGGTGGCTCAGTCGGTTAAGCATCTGACTCTAGATCTTGGCTCAGGTCATGATCTCACAGTTCGGTTCCACAGTTCAAGCCTGCATCCATCTCTGTGCTGACAGTGTGGAACCTGCTTGGGATTCTCTCTTCCTCTCTCTCTAACCCTCGCCTGCTCACTCACTCTCTCAAAATAAATAAACATTTAAATAAATAAATAGATAAATAACATGTCTGCCTTATCCAGTCTGACCCAGGAAATTCTACAGGCCACCATTATCTTGAGGTGGTATTAGATGCCACTAATCTAGAAAGTAGCACACTGACCTTCCACCGTTTGTACGGGATAGATGTATGAGCTCCTGTCAGCTGGGCTGGACAAGCAGTTGTCAGGAAGCATGTGATGCTGCCACCAGAGGGGATGCAGGGGCAGGGCCAAGTCCCCAGAGCACAGACGTGACACTCAGACTTGTAGACCCGCGACGCGGCCCTGCACTGCTGAGCGGCCTTCATGACTTACTGAGCGTGGCCAGCTTTCTGCCTCCTCTGTGGGTGACAGAGCTCAGCAGTCAGGGTGGCGGAGAGGGTGAGGTTTAATGATGGGGTGCTGCTCAGGGAGTGGTAGGTATTGACGCCTGCCCCCAGATTCTGTAGACTTGTAAAAAGTAAGTGTCAACATCAGAAACGTGAGAAAAGATGTAATCATTCTTTGGAAGAAAGTAACTCACAATCGTATGTATCAGACATGGAATTTACATGTTCGTGACCTACAGAGCCCCTGCCAACCCACTTAAAACCAGTATTTTATAATGCTATCTTAATCTGATGGCTCCTAGGTGAATAACTTTTACATATTTTCAGAAAGAATAACTGTAATGACCTGCATCTAATATAAGGAAAAAATAAAATGAAAGCCATTCATAATGAAGTAATAATATTCATTTCAATATGTGAATGCTTGGGTACAGTTATGACAGAAGACAAAAAGGTCCCCACACATTTGCAAACTACCCCAAGAGTAGCATCCCACGGAGAAGCACTGGGGCCATGGACTGGACCACAGAGATCCCCAGACCCAAGGGGACCCATCCAGAAGGCTCTGGCAAAACTTAGCTGAGCCAGAGAGCTAGCTCCTCCCAGCATGTGCACTAGAAGATACAGAGCATACTGGCCAGTTAGAAGTAAAGGAAAGGAAGGGGGAAAGGAGCAAACTCACTGGGAAAGTGCTGTTACAAGAAAGAGAACATGACAGAGAAACAGGGAGACACTTGTCCCTGGGGATGGCTCAGACCCTGCTGGTTTCCAGGTCCAGTCTCAACCCTGAGAACCTGACGCTGTCCTACCTTTTCTCTAAGATGTCCTGACTCAACTTCCATGCCTGAAAACCAACACAGTCCTGATACTGCAGTGGAAAGGAAGTTTGGATGACGTGTGTTTTTGTCAAGCTAACAGCAAGTCTACTCCGTTGCTGGTTGCTGGCGTGAGAAGTGGCGTCAATGGGGAGGTGAGAACTAGCTGTCGAGGTGTGATTTTAATTCTTCCTCACTCACAAACTCAATACAGAGCTTTAGGCAAAGACAGAGAACACTGCATGGTGGCAAATGCCCCCTTCCTCCCTGTTAAGGACTGAAAACGTGAACTCAGTCAACTACTAGCGACCTTAGCGGTGGAGCCCCTTGACACCCACCTACATGTGCGCAGGGGAGAAGGCGCCCCCCGTTGGCCAGGCTTGATTCTGCCCATTGGCCTCACGGCACCTTTTGGCCAAGCTCTGCTCCCAGCGAGGTGCTGAGTCACTGGCATGGGTACTGCCAGGCAGGTCATGTTTTCAACTTAGAAGAACAGCGGAGCCTGGCAAAGCCACCTGTTGCCTAAACCGCCCGTGATGAACAGATTTGTGAACACAGGTGTGTGGGACCGAGTCCTGTGTTCCGCACCATCCGGCCCCGCGGCTTTCTGGCTTGTGGAGCACCCACGGCAGCTGGCCTGTTTCACTTGCTTCCCTTTGCTGCCGGCCCTGCGCTCGCTCACCTGGGTTTGCGAGGACGGACAGTGCCCAAGGAGCTGCAAAGATGACGCCCAGGCCAAGCTTCAGGCAGCACTCCCTGCGTGGGCGGCCACTGGGTTGCTGTCACCACGCCATTTCGTCCTGTCAGTCTGGATCTAGTGGTCGTTCCATTGTTGTATTCCTACCCCTCCCCCCAAGGACAGTATCCCCAGTTGCTGGCTCAGTATTTTTATGCCTTAAAAGTTAATCAGTTAAGAGGCACCTGGGTGGCTCAGGCGGTTAAGCGTCCGACTTCGGCTCAGGTCATGATCTCACGGTTCATGGGTTCAAGCCCCACGTCGGGCTCTGTGCTGACAGCTCAGAGCCTGGAGCTGCTTCCGATTCTGTGTCTCCCTCCCTCTCTGTCCCTCCCAGGCTCCTGCCCTGTCTCTGTCTTCCAAAAATAAATAAAAGTTAAAGAAATTGTTTAATTTAATCAATTAAAAGTGGGTCCTGGGCCACATTCTCCCTGAAATTCTGCTCCGATAGGAGGTTTCCTGACTCTTAGGGGTTGGACTTTTCCTCCCAAATTCATGTGTGGAAGTCCTGAGCCCCAACACCTCAGAGCAGGGCCTTACTTGGAAACTGGGTCACTGCAGATGTAGTGAGTTAAGAGGAAGTCACACTGCAGTGGGGTGGACCCTAATCCAGTTGTCCCTACACACCGTGAGCACAGACACAGAAGGGGGCACAGGCAGACTGGTGGCACGCGGCGGCAGCCACAGAACACCACGGACGCCAGCAAAGCCCCAGAAGCCAGGACACAGGTCTGAGGCACATCCTGCCTCCCAGCCTCAGGCGGAGCCAGCCCTGCTGACTCCTTGATCTGGGCCTTCCAGCTCCAGACCGGAGACAGATGACAAGTTCCTATTTAAACGGCCCTCCTGTGGCATTTTGTTAAGGCAGCCCTAGCACATGAGCACGTTTACTGACACTGATTTTTTAACTTAAATCTTGGCCGCCTAATGAATTATAACCAACTATTCGCATGTAATACATAAAATCCATAAGGAGAGTCCCTTCTCATCACCGTAGATGCTGTGTTTACTTAGAAGGAATGGAAATGCTTCGTCTGTCAGAAACTCTACCTCTGGGTCCTGTGCATCGAAACCTGACTCTTTCTCAGGAGTATCCCTGGCAGTCGCAGGGGGCCCATTTGGTGTGTTTTGAGCCGAAATGACGAAGACGTGGCTCAGCAGACGTTGTGCTGGAGGATACACTGACCTCCAACTCTGCCCCAGGAAAACCAATGGGACAGAATATTTGCCAACTAACTCACGTCCAGATCAAACAGGTACAACGTCAGATGCCTCCCTCCCACTCCTCCTCCATTCTTGGACTCTTCCATGAAAGGGAACTGTAAGGTGGGTCAGCCTTGAATCTGCCCCCTAATAACCTGCCTCTGAACTCTTGGTTTGTAGCAGAGGTTTTGTTATCTACCAGTCGTTTGATTATCGTATGTTTTTTTTTTTTAATGTTTTATTTATTTCTTAGGAGAGAGAGAGAGAGAGACAGCGCGAGCAGGGGAGGGTCAGAGAGAGGGAGTCACAGACTGAAACAGGCTCCAGGCTCCGAGCTGGCAGTAAGCACAGGGCCCGACGCGGGGCTCGAACCCACGAACCGCGAGATCATGACCTAAGCGAAAGTCGGACGCTTAACCGACTAAGCCACCCAGGCGCCCCTGATTATCGTATGTTTTATTATACTAGTGACTCCTGGTGATTAACAATTAGTTCCCAGTTGGCTCTTCCAACTTGCTCAATGATCTTAGAAAGGGTTTCCAGAAAGTTTTCCTGGTATGTTCCGTCAAAAAAGAGCTCAGTTATCTCCTGAAAAGTAAAAGCTGAAAGGTCTATGTCTCCTGAAATTATATAATTATAATTCAATGGTATCATGTGCAAAACTATAATATAAATCTTATTTATCATTTAATTGTTTGGCTGTACCTAAGACCGACTCTTAATGATAGGCATACATATAAGATAGTAAATATATCTTTGATTCTCTCCTGCCCACACAGAGTGAACGGCAGCTAGCACACTGCATGTTAGGCAAGGCACTGGTTTAGACTTTAGCCTCTACGGGGGAGTGGTTACAATGAGAATACCTTCCTCATCCAAATATCAAACACTGCCACAATTCTGGGGGCTCAAATCCCCAGATCAGAAGGGCAAATGCCAAGAGAGGCTTGGAACCTGATTCTCACCATTAAAATCTCATGCATGGGGGCCTGGGTGGCTCAGTCAGTTGAGCATCCAACTCCTGATTTCAGCTCAGGTCATGATCCCAGGGTCATAGGATCAAGCCCCACATCAAGCTGAGCATGGAGTCTGCTTGAGAGTCTCCCTCCCTCCTTCCCTCCACCCCTCTGACCTGCTCATGCTGTCTCTAAAATAAAATAAATACTTAATTAAGTGACACAAATTCTGATGCAATCCTTCACTTCACACCCCTTAGAAAGAAGGCGTATGGATTTAATAGCTGTCTGAACTTCAGCCCTGGCAGCGGATGGGAAGACCTCGCTGAGTGTACCAAAGGCTGAGCTGTCCTGCATACATTTAGGCTCAGTAAGGAGTGTGTCCCCCTGTCTCTGGGGACAGGGTTTGAAAGTGACAAATCAGGGGTTGGGGGGGACCATGTTTCACGAATAAACAGAGCTCAGTTAAATCTCCCTGCCTTAAGGGAAGAATTGGGCCTTTGATTTGACAGGTTTGGGCAATGTGTGCCTTCAGACCATGGCACTGAACTTCTCAGATGGCTGGGAAAACGGGACTTGCCAGAGGCACTTCCTTTGTTGAGCTGGGTAAAGCCAGCTCTGCCTTTTTTGGCTTATGAAGCAAGTGTTGTGCCTCCTGGGGTCCAGCTCCAATCCCAGTAGGGGCCCCCAGGGTGGCGGTGAGGCGGGGAGGCACAGGGCCCCACCCCACGCACTTCGCACCTGCCCCAGGAGCTCTGGGGCCCTGGCACCGCCCCCTGCTCTGCATGATAAAGGTACAGATAGACACAGTTTATAGAGGACAAGGGCACAAACCATCTGACTGAGGATTGGTCTTCTCCCAAACAAGCAAATGCCCATTACCTGATGACACATAACGACTTACTGCTAATTAATCATGGCTTCTCACTAAGCCTGCGGTTCATCAGAGCAGCACTGGCATCAGCAGGAAGCCCCCCGGTCTATAGAATTCACAGTCTAACCTAGAACCTCTGCCTTAGGCCGGCAAAGGGGCCTGGCTCGGCCTCACCCCACCTCGCACAAATCCCTCCAGCTGTTCCCAAATATTCACTCAAAGTTAAAAGACTCAAGCACCCTGTGCACCCTGAGAGCCCCTTGTTTTGGGCCGTGCTAATGTTTTGAGGGAGCATCCATGATGGAGACAGCAGAGGTCCCCAAAGAAATGTGTTCACCCTCCCACCCCCCTGACTGCGGATGGTTCCCGCGAGAAGGGGGCTCCTGAGCGCTAACCTGAGCTGCGATTTGCTCCGAATGGTAACTCTTCCGGGCTGGGGCTGACGGATGTGGGGTTCAGGGAAGCCAAGGGTGCCCACACCTTTGCATCACTGGCACCACCCAGGTACCGGCAACAGCAGCGCAGAGACGGTTTTGAGCAATCAGCACCCGGGGCTCGGTGGGAGAGCTTCTCTTTCCTTAGGGCACGGTTCTAAGTTCCTTACGTGTCTTTCGAGTAGCAAGTGAAATACACCTAAAAGTGACTTAGACAATCAAGGGGATTTATGAATTTCAACTCTCGGGCTGAATCGAAAGAAACTGCCATTCTGGTAGGTCAACACTTTGTCAAATTAACAGCAGTATTCTGCGCTTCCAACCGTTATAAAAGCCCCACGACAGATCACGGTAGCTTCAGGAGGGGCATGATCCAGCAGCTTAGCAAGTGTCTTCAGGGACTCAGATTCCCTATTCTTTCCAGTCTGCCTCCTTTGGGGACAGGTTGGTCAGACCTCACGAGTCCTCACCCCAGCAGGACCCCAGGTACCAGCCTCATGATGCCAAACGGCTGCGACACTCCAAACACACACATCTTTACACCCTATCGTCCAGGAGGGGAAACATGGTCTCTTCAGAAACACACACAGGGAGAGGGGGTCCACCTGCCCACAAACACCTTCCCCCTGGATTCTCACAGACTGATTTGTTTTTTCGGTACAGCCAGGGGATGGGAATTCTTTTAGCTCGAGCTAGTTAGGGCTCATCCTGGGGTGAGGAGGAAGGTCAGTCCCACCCACATCACAGAGCTGAGAGGAAGGGGGCTGGCCTCCAGCCAGTCAAATCTGCTGCTGTGACCAGGTGGGGATGGACACTCGGTGGCAGAGGAGACGCCCAGGACAGGCGGCTAGTGAGCTGTGGGCATGACAGAAGAAGCCTTTATGCTGAACAAGCGCCCTCCCCCACCAATAGCAGCCACCCCCAGAGGAAGGCCATGGGGCCAGAGGAACTCACTTCCTGCCACAGGGGGCCTGTGGGGACTCCAGCGGGTGTTCAAGCCGACACTGGATAGCGGCTCTGCCTCCTGGGGACACCAAGCCCGGCCACATGCACCGTCCATCCAGCAGGCATCTCGCACTGCCCAGGCACCTCCCCTCCCCTTCCCGCCACACCCCTCCCTCCTCCCTTCCCCACCCCACAGCTCCCCCTCTCCTCCCCTCCCCA
>NW_027527956.1:4578933-4588327 GCF_008692635.1 Crocuta crocuta
TCACCAAAGACAAGACTTGTGGGTTCCACTTTTCCTTTCTCTTCCTCTTTCAGACTCTTTGGGAACATTCTGGCTTCCTTGACCCTTTCAGCCCAGGGACCTATGGCCCCCAGTCAGGCCCCTTCTCCCAAGCCCTCCAGCCCCTGCCCACTGCTAACCCAGGGGAAGATTCCAGTCTCAGCAGGAGCACATGGGTTAGGAGCACAGACTTCAGAGCCAGCCTGATGGGATTTGGGTGACCTTGGATGAGTTCTCAGTGTCTCCCTCTGAGTCTGTTGCTTCATCTTCAACACAGAGATCATAGCATGTGCCACCTCCTGTCTGTGAGGAGGGTTAGATCAGGTAGGAGCATGCCCGGTCCCCACAAAGCCTGCCAGTGCTCCTGGTTACCCTGGCCGCCCCCCACCCAGGGGCACTGCTGTGGCTCCGGGCCCTGTGCCCTCCTGGCCTCGCCCCCACCTCAGTGCCCAGCCTCCCTCCCAGGCTTCCCCCTGCAGGGAGCTGAATGTTCCAGGCCTGTGTCTCCAACCCGGAAGACAGGGCACAGCCACCTCCCAGATACCCAAGCCAGCCTTCTGGAACTTCCCCCACTTGATCTATGTCTTGACTGGCTTTTTCTCCAGGGCTTTCTACAAAAACTGACATCCGGGAGCTTCTTAGTAGGCTGGCTGACTGACTGGAAGGTCTCTGGGTAGGGGAGTCAGACTCAGAGTTTGGAGCCACAAACTCTCGCTAGTATCTCGAGAGACCTCTGTACTTGAGGTCGAAACAACGGACTTCCTGACCGTGATAGGAATAGAGGAGAGCAGATGGCACAGGGCAGAGCGCCATTCAGGGTGTGCGGGGGCGCCTCCTCCACCTGCCCCTCACTGCTGAGATCAGTGCTTCTCCGACCTTCACCCTTCACCTAATAACCTCTCTGATGCTGCTGGTCTGCAGGACACACACAGAGCGCACAGGGTGTAGGCCTCGCTGATTTCCTTTAAAAGTGATTTCTCCAATATTTTACTGCAATAAAAACAGTAGGAGTTCATAATGGATTACATTCAGCAATGATGCAGCCTTTTGATTTTTGATGGAGACAGGTCTCTGCGGTTTATTGTTACGTGAAAATCAGTCTCTCCATCTGATTCCTCCTTTCTAAAGGAATATGAGATTTATGGAAGAATACATATTGAAATGCTGATTGTTGTTATTTTTAAGTGGCTACCACTGTATTTTCTTTTAAAAGATTTCTGATTTTATATGTCTTGTTTTCTTTTTTCTATAAATATGTGTAAAATAATAACTCTCTAATTTAAAAATTCCTACCTTGAAAAGTCTTATTACATAAAAACATATTTATAAAGACATGTATTATTTCTAAGCCTAGGTACCTGCTCTTGGCCACCCATGGTCTATAATCTGCAAACAGATCCCTCAAAATGCAAATCAGATCATGGCTGCTGAAGCCAGGCTGGCCTCCTCGTTCTTCTTCAGATATGCCAGGCACACCGCCGTGGGGCCTCTGCACTTGCTGTCCCCGCTCAGAAAATGCTTTCCAACAGACACCTGCGTGACTCATTCCCTCACTTCACGCGGATCCACAGCCAGATGTCTCCAATTCACAGCGGACTTCCCAACGTCTCTAGGATCACACCCTCTGCACTGCCTAACCCACTTGGCCCTTTTCATAACTGACTGGTTCACTGGCTGGTGCCCCACGCAGGTCTCTTTTACCTTCCCATGGGTTGCGGGTGCTGTGGCTGCAGCTTCCCGAGGGTGGGGACTGTGGCATCGTGTTCAGGGCTGTGTCTCCAGGCCCAGATGGCTCCTGGCGATGGCTCCTGGCTCATCGCAGGCACTCACGGCACAGTTGGGGGATAAATTTTAGGGACAGCTGTGACCTGAAGAGGGATGACTTTTCGTTCACGCTTACACTTACGGCTAGTGGTTCCTGATCTTCAGGGAAGAACAGGCCTCCTAAAAATTTAAGGAAACTTACTAATACTTTTATCAGAAAAATACGCATATCAACAAAATGGTTTTGTTTCATGTAATTTCTGAGCCTCTAATGACCTTCTGGAGCTACATTATGACGCTGAAATCTGCTGCCCCAAACTGTGTCACTGATTTAAGCCTAATTTGTTATTCAGCTATAGCAAAAGTTACCAGAAAGATCTTCCTTTGGGGTTTCTCCTCCTGAGAGAGAGGAGGGAGCCAGCTGTTTACGGAGACTGCACAAAGACCAGCACGAATTATAAGCTTCCGTTTACAACGTGAAAAGCCTGAGACGGGTGAGAACAAAGCAGCCAGGTCAGCAGAATAAATTATAGTAGGAGCGCTATCGTCCATCTCCACTTGGTCTCACCACTGGGTGAGCTGTCTCCACGTCCTCTGAAATACATCACACCCAACGCCCACGACACACTGATATGCTCAGTTAAGAGCCTGCCTTCCTGAGTGCCTACATGCCTCACGCTGAGCAGTGGGGTGTTTCTCGGCCATATCTGTTCCCAGTCTATTTATATTAGCTGTATCTGTATCTGCAATCACACTATTTCATTCAATATGAAGCAACTTGAAAAAAATTACGGTGCAAAAGAAGAGATGTTTCTATAAAGACTAAGTTGAATGCATTTGAAAGCCTTTTTTTTTTTTTAATGTTTATTTCTGAAAGAGAGTGAACAAGGAGACACAGAATCTGAAGCAGCTCCAGGCTCTGAACTGTCAGCACAGAGCCCGATGTCAGGCTTGAACTCACGGACTAGAAGATCATGACCTGAGCTAAAGTCGGACACTTAACTGACTAAGCCACCCAGGCACCTCTTTGCCTGAGTGGGTTGTTAAAAGAGCTGGTTAAGCGTGGACAAGACACTATAGAGGCCGAGTAGAAAATTCTAAAACTCTAGGAAGGCTGTGGTACCACAAGAATGATAGAAACTCTCTCGGCAAGGACAAGGGAGATTTAAATGATGCATCATTGATACAATTAGTGGACCCGCACATAAAGAAAAGCTCTTGACAAATAAAGAAACACTTGAGTAAACTTAAAATATGTTAGAATAAAGTGATTTTCCACTTTACTTGACTTTGAGTAATCAACCATCCAAACATAGTTAAAGGGGTTTCAACTATGTTCTAAAAATAGGGAAGTGGCCTCCTGAAATCTTTAAGAAATCCTATAAGCATAGTGGAATGAATTTCTGCAAGATGCAAGAACCAAGCAAGAAGGCAAGAACGGGCATAGTGCTCAGCAGGGAGGATTCTGAAAACGAATTAACAACGAAGAGCACTGGCGACAAGAGCAAAGATCTACTCCATGATTTCTCTGAAAGGATTTTGTTTTCTCTAATTTATGTTTCTCCATCACTACCTCCTTCGAGTTATTCCATGTCTGGGGGTAAACCAGTGAGCAAGCTCACACCAAGCGGAAAGAGAAATACGCTTTCTCTCGTTACTAAGCCTCAGTAGTGAGTCTTGAATGCTGAAATAATCACTGTTTTCTGGGTAGGAGAGCGTCACTTGGGGCCCCTCCAACCAACAGGTTTTAGTTAAAAGGAAGGCCTTTAGGTGCTGGGCTTGCTGTCAAGTAAACTTTACTAACCTGGCAGAGTCCACACACTGAGGTCTGGGGCACGTTTGCTGAAGTCACGAGATACTGCAGCTGGCAGAGATAAAGGTACTTTAGCATAAGCGAGTCAAATTCAGATCCAAGAGCACTGAACTTCCCTGACCCTCCGGTACACAGGCAGCCTCGCCCTCCCTCCTGTTTGCTACTGATAACCTTCCACCCTCCCCTCGTCCTTCATCTTTTGGGCAGGCTCCAAGATCTGGGCGGTCCGTAGGGTTTCACCAGCCAACAGGAGCCGTCCTGCAAGTGAAGACCATCAGAGCTTCGTCAGGTAACCTCTTTCTCTACCCCAGGGCCATGCTGAGACACTACCGGAGTCTAAATGCATCTGTGCTCCAATATACAACCCTCAGCCTTCTGGCTGTCCTTCTTAAAAATCACTATCTTTAAAGGCTGAGGAGGAGTTTGTCAAGTGCCTTCTGCACTGCCATGGACTTGGTGAATTGCCAAGGCTTTTGGGCATTAGTGATATCAAACTGGTGTTTTTGTATGAATCATCTGATGGTGACAGGGATAAGAGATTAGAAAAAGAAATGGGGTTGGGGTTGCAGCCAAGGGACTTCATTTATTAACTTAGTTATTCAGTCAACAAACACCTTCTATATTCCAGGAATTGGAAGAGGATCTAAGGATACAGCATGAAACAAAGTAATAGCATGTGATAGCAGGGTGAGACCCATGTGGGAGAAGCCAGTGAGCACTTACAGCAACAATTCAGAAGAGAAGAGCTGAAACCTGAAACGAAGGTGGTGATAGGGGAGGCAGAGAAAGAAAATGGGTTATTCCAGCAGCTCAATCATTCCAGCTACTTCTTACTATCAATTGCAAAAGTCATTTTCTTTCTTATTATTTATTTTCAAAGAGAGAGAGAACACATGCACATGAATAGGGGAGGTGGGGGAGGGACAGGGAGGGGGAGAGGGAGAGAGAGAGAGAGAGAGAGAGAGAGAGAGAATACTAAGCAGCCTCTGTGCAGTCAGTGCAGACCCAAACGCGGGGCTTGAACTCGCAAACCGTGAGATCATGACCTGAGCCAAAACCAAGAGCCGGTCGCTTAACCAACTGAGCAAGTCCCCCCCCAAAGTCAAACATTTTCATTCAAACTATGTAACAGGACAAAACATAATGAGCCCCTCCTGTAGCTTCACATCCCACACGTTAAAGGAGGTCACTTTTAACAGATGGCTGATTTTAGGAAGAATGCCGAGGTGGGGACAGGATGTGACTTTCCACCTAGGACAGGACCTGGATAAATGCTTCTGAGATCACAAACGAGAGAACAACTATTTCTTAGAGAATGAGTTTACTGTGATCATGTTGAATTTCTTATGTAACAGCTTTACTGAAATGTAATTCCCAAACCATACAGTTCATGCATTTACACTGGACTATAATTCCATTGTTTTTTAGTACATTCACGGATATACACCATCACCACCATCAACTTTAGGACATTTTCATCACCCCAAAGAGAAACCCTGCACAAAGAGCCAGCCTCTCCCCATTTTCCCTTAACCCTCTTCCCCAGACCTAGGCAACTACACTCTGTCTTTACAGATTTGCCTATTGTGAACACTGCATATAAATGGGATTACACAATATGTGGTCTTTTGTGACTGGCTTTTTTTCACTTACCATCCTGTTTTCAAGGTTCAGTCATGTTGCAGTGTACATAACACTTTTGGTTGTTAAATAATATTCCATTATCCACTCATCTGGTAATGGATGTCTGGGTGGTTTCCACTTTGTGGCTATTATAAATATTGCTATGAACATTCATGCACAAGTTTTTGGGCACCTGTTTTCAATTTTCTTACGCACGTATCTATCAGTGGAGTTGTTGGGCCATGTGTGATTCCATGTTTAACTTAGGGACCTGCCACACTGTTCTCCATAGTAGCTACAAGATTTTACATTCCCGCCGAGAGTGCGCAGTGGTTCAATTTCTCTACCTCTTTGTCAACAATTATCAACTGACTTTTTGATTACAGCCTCCTATTGGATGTGAAGTAGTATCTTATTGTGATTTTGATTTGCATTTCCTTGACAACCAATGATACTGAACATCAATTCATGTGCTCAATGGATGGTGTGTATCTTCTTTGGAGAATGTATAATCAGATCTTTTGCCCATTTTTCGACTGGGTTATATTTTATTGAATTCTAAGAGTTCTTTAAGGGTCCCTTACTAAGTTTATGATGTGTTAAGTTATTTTCTCCCATTCTGTGTCATTGTTCACTTACTTGATGGAGTCCTTTGACGTACAAAAGCCATGAACTTTGGTGAAGTTCAGTTTACCTATTCTTTTGTAGCTTGGGCTTTTGGCATCATTATCTAAGAAACCACTGCCTAATCCAAAAGCAAACACTTAGGCCTATGTTTTCTTCCATTACAGATCTTTGTGTTCTTGAACTGGTGAACTAAGAAATGCATGGGAAGGTAATGCTCCTTTCCTTTGTAACAATATCAATTTTTTCTATCTGACAGTTCTCAACTGATATCTTCCTAAAGAGCTACTGACATGACAAGCATTATCATGAAACCGAAATTCGGTTCAGAGAAACAGGATAAAGATATGAGAGCTTTCAAAATTACTGAGTGTTCACCACAGGACAAACGTCACTCAAAATTATGTGAAAGTCATATTCTTTCTTCTAGAACTTCTAAACGTTCAGTTATTTCCAGAATTCTCCATGGCTCCAAGAACATGAAAATAAACCAGATTTCCTCTCCTAAAGGGACAGCATACGGTTTGCAGGGTTCCTTGCATCCCTTGGTCTGGAGGGGAAACGTTTGCGATCGCACACGTTGGTTTCTCTGGGCGGCCTCAGGCGTGGGAACAAGCACGTTGGTTTCACTTGCTTCTTTCAGGAGAACGGTGCTGGCGGGGTGCACAACAGCCTCGCCCCAGGATGTGCGAGTTTCCAGCGAACTTCAGCCTGGCCCTAGAGGCTCCAAACACCACCAGATGCAGAAACCACGTGTGGGATCAAAAGGACCAACTGCCCTTGATCATCAGCACCTCTGCTCCTAAACCTCATGTAGACTTGGGTTCATACTGAATTTCCCGACTGAGCAGATTCCTTTTTTAAAATGTTTTTTTTTTTTAAATTTATTTCTGAGAGAGAGAGAGAAAAAGAGAGAGAGAGAGAGAGAGAGACAGCGTGAGCAGGGGAGGGTGAGAGAGAAGGAGACACAGAATCTGAAATAGGCTCCAGGCTGTGAGCTGGCAGTCAGCACAGAGCCTGACAAAGGGCTCAAACCCATGAACTGCGAGATCATGACCTGAGCTGAAGTCGGATGCTTAACCAACTGAACCACCCAGGCGCCCCGCAGATTCTTTGGGTCATCAGCCTCAGCAGGAGAAAGCACGTGGCCAGGAAGCCACCTGGAAGGCTGAGGCAAGGGTAGAGAGAAGCTGGGAAAGCAGCAGTACTCAGCTCTCCATGTGTAGGACTTTCCCAGGCAGATGCATCGTTCCCACCCACGAGCGGGGACTTGGTTTTGATCTCGATGGAAACATTCACATTTGACAATCAGAAAATAACCCTCACTTATGTTTCAGAATTCATGTAATGATTTCATCTCTTTCAATTCTTAAACATTTGTCTATTGCAGGATATGCTTCCTGGTAGAATCCTCTCCTCTTCATCCACCATGGGGGGAAATACCTCGTATCCTTTCCTAGGGTTCCGAGGACTGACGTCCAGGTTTCCTGCCTGAAGAGTCATCCTCGCTTGCTGGCCCTCCCCCAGTGTGTCCCTGCTGAACACGGCAGGTACAGAAGCCTAGCCATGTCTGCCACCGTGCCTTCACTCCCCCCAGGAAGACCGCAGGGCTGGCTGAGGGCAAGGACCGTCTCGCTCCCCTTCTGCTTATAGGAAAGCTCATGTTGCAAAGGCTGACGGCCCAGGAGTGGACCCTGATCTCTCCGGGGGGTGGGGGGGACTCTGCTATCCTGAGTTCCAGAGCTCCCCACCCCAAAGTGGGGCCAGACCGACCTATACCTCCAAATAAGGTAACAGTGAACACAAATGTCGTCAGAGAGGATCAGAAAGAGGAGCTGACAGCCTGGGTCGGTCAGCCCAGCCTCACAGATTCTGTCCATGGACACGTTGTGGCTGTTTACTGTGAACATCGCAATTACAATTTGTTCTGCTCAGGTTTTGTGCCAAATACCTCATCCTAATTTAAAGCAATCATTTGTCTAAGAGATCCAGACGGGGGAAGTGCAAACATTCACTGTACGTGTGCACCGGGGAGAGGAGTGCAAATGTGCTCATTTCATCGCGATCCTCACAATACCAGACAGTCTGCTCATATCTGTGGGGCAGGGGAAGTACAAGCAGAGCACACATCGTAGGTCTGAGTATTCTCAGGTTACCAGTTCTGCTAACATCTGCCAATGGCCTAAGAGGCTAGGTGTGAATTTAGGACGCTGAGACCCCTCAAATTTCCACGGCAGGTGGCGGACCCAGGAGAGCCAGCCCCAGCCCTGGTGAGGCACCTGCCACGTCCACACTCACAGCCCAAGGAGAACGATGACCTCCCCAAAGATAAACCCAGCCAGGGCACAAGCCATTCCCGCGAAGGTGGCACTGACAATGGATTCAGTCGTAAGGACGGTCCTTTTGCCCATTCACACCAGGGGGCATTGTGGCACATCTGGAAAGTAAATCTCCAAGCCTGAAATAAAGAGTCGTTCTAAATTCCTTGCAAAGATGGACACGGCTGGTGAGATCTTTTCCTGACTGGTCGCAGATCAGAGTAGATAATCATAAGAACATGGGGTGCGTAGGTATCTGGAAAGAATACTTGCAATTGGAGAAAGGCAAAGACAAGGCATTGGATGTTCTGGCCATAAAAGTCAGAGTCTGTGATTTCTGGAAGGTGGGAGTGACTGTAGTGTACGGTGGCATTGGGAACAGAAGAGAAACTGGTTCAGGGAAGACCAGGGTCTCCAGCATCATGGTCAGATCAGAGTTGTTGATGGTCTGCAAGGTCACCTCCCCCGCTCCATGGCAATGGCCTGAGAGATACAGATGGTGGCGTTATCTTTCCAGGCCAATAGCAGAGTGAAGGAAAGACAGGGGAGAGGGCTGCATGTTTAGGTAAAGTGTGAGGTCTTGATCTGGCACGTTGTGTGGGAGCAGCCTACTTTGACGTCGACTACTTCTTCTGGCAATCTGACTTTGAGGTCTCGGGGTTTGCACAGGACCACATGTCTGGTGGAGCCCTCTTCAGTTGTGACACACTCACCCCAGAATTGATATTTGGTACTTTGGCAACAGTGTCAGGGACCAAGAGTCCTTAGTGGGTCCTCTCCAACCAACTCATTTTTGTAAAAGCAACAGAATAAAACAGTAACTGTTCATAAATGACAAAAGACTCTAAGATGTCCATTGTTAAATCTGATGAGAGTTCACTTAAAAGGGAAATGTAGTTACTCTGTGATGTATCACATTTTAAGATAATAACCGAAATTATAACTGACAACATAGCAGGACATATCAGATTTCTAGGAACTTTATACAATTTTCTAGAATACTTACAACACATACCTACATAACACAAAGAACATTCACTATTACTTATTTGACATAATACCTCCCCTGGAACTAACATATCAAAAAGACTAATTAGTTACTTTAACACCTCTCTAAAAATGTAAGGAGAGAGAACACACCTTCTGAGACACTACAGGGACTCTAGAAAATTCCCAAGTTATCTCCTACTCCAAAAGACATCAATTAGAATTTTTCTGGGGGGGGGGGGGGGGG